>NW_027185698.1:3214222-3312428 GCF_028583685.1 Petaurus breviceps papuanus
CTCTCTCTCTCTCTCTCTCTGTCTCTCTGTCTCTCTCACTTTGTGTCTTTCTGGCCTGTCCTCTGTATATTTGTCTCTCTGTGACGTCCTCTGTGTGTTTCTCTTTCTGTGCCCTCCTCTGTATGTTTCCAGTGCAAAGGAAAAATGGGAATAAGGACTTGGGGTCCAGGCCTGGTTGCCTTCCACATGTATTCACACAACACATTTTGTTGTTGCAAGGAATTCAGTGGGGAAACTCCCTCCACCAGTGCAGATAGGCACTTGCTCTATGGTTTATAATCTTAGAAACTTACCCTGAATCACATAAGCAGCACTTGAGAGAGGGGAGACTTGAGACTTGCCCTAGTACTCTATCAATTATGCCATAATGCTTATAAACTCAAGCACACATATGTGCACAAACACACATGGAGAGAGGATGTTTTTAATGCAATAAAGATGATACATAAAAAGCACACCATAGCACTTTTAGGTGTTCCAACCATCTATATGTAAGGATTAAAGGGATGGTAAAGGTGACTTGCCTTAAGAGTTGCCAGAGAATTTCCAGGTTATAAATGACTCTCCTCCCTTTAAAAGGAGCTGAAGTGAGACTTTCCATCTTACCCAGGGCATGCCCACCCTTAATACTATGAATTTGACTGGACTTTGGTTTATCTGTCTGAATCCTGCCAGATTGAGCATATCTTTTAAATGGGCCTTAGTAATGACAACTCCCAGTAGTGACCAGACATGTGGATGGCTAGTGTGGCGTGTAATGATCATCAGAATTTCTAGACATAAGAAATATGTAATGTTTGCATACACATTTATATCAGCTCCTTCCTATATAATGTCTCTTTATTACACCAGCTTCAGAAATCCCTCAAACTGCTGATACTTGAATTTTGGAGTTAGTGAGGAGAAGAAACTGGGAAATCTAGTAGAAAAGCTAGGGATGGACCAGAAAAGACTAGAGAAAATGAGAGGCAGTGCAGGGGGCTAGATATTTGCTATATATTTGTATTTTCTTGGTTCTGTTTCATGAAACTAGAACCTAACTTCTCTTCCTCCCACCTCCAAACACACATTTCCCCCCATTTTCCTTTCACCTTTAACTTTAGGTTATTCTATTGTTCAAATAGGCTGAAAACAAATCCACTTTTTCTCAGCACTACTATCTACATATGATACCTCCTTACTTTCTAACTTAGTGATTAGTGATAGAACACTGACATTAGTTTCCAGGTCACTAGCTGGTATTAAAAGATTTCATTTCATTCACTCTTCTTCAAATTCTTCCCATAGTGACTTGACAGATATTCAAGTTCAGTGAGTTCCAGATGAGATTAAAAGTGACTAAATCTAAGCTCACCTGAAATATCATAAAGTATAATAATTCCATTTGCTTTGATATAGTTAATTCACAATCAAGTATGCATATATGTCATAGAAAATAAATTGTCAAGACCTTATTAGTCTGTTTATCCTTTACGCATACACACACATACGAAAACATTCTGATGGGAAGCAGGAAAACAGTGAATATAGAATGAAACATAATAGCCTTATTGCTTTTGATTTTTCCTTTATGGATAGTCATGTTAGCATTGGGACCATTTTGAAGAATTATTCAAATAAAATAAAAGCTAAACCCTAGGAGATAAACATTTTAATATTATATGTTGAAAAAAATTGCCTAGGGTCAATAGGATTATCTGAATATCAAAGTGAACAGGATGAAATACTTATGTAATTTTTTTGAGATACAAAACCATTTATTTCAATTTATCAATTTCATGGGCTTGTTAAGTAGTGGATCTCTCTAGGCCCCCTCCTAGTTCCTTGTTGTCCCATTAATGAAGTCTTTGTTAATCCACTGATTATGTATCTCTGCATATAATATAAATTCCTAATTATTTCCTCAGTCTTTCCTCACTACCCACTGATTAGAGTAAAATGGCAAGGAATTCCTGTCCATAGCCTGAATACATGTGAGCCAGGGGAGGTGAAGTACTGTGACAGAGAAAAGAGTTCCTCATTCAATTAGATGAATTCCTGGATTACACATGAGCCAGAATCAAGGAACAGCAAGGGAGTTGGTTTGTTGCATCATGTTTGTTGAATTGAATGATGTAGAGCTGTGGTGTCGAATTCAAATAGAAATGGAGGCCATGGATCCCTACATAAAGATACTCGTAGGCTGTACACTGACTTGCTTTTAAAATGTGTTATCTATGTTTTATTTTATTTTTATTTATTTTAAATATTGCTCCATTCCATTTTAATCTGGCTCCCATAGTATTTGTTAGTGTTATGGTGCCATAGAAAAGCAAATCAGGAATTTGATCTTTATTGGTACTATGGTTATGAGGACTCTGTAGGTCTATAATGGGGTGTGTGTGTGGGGGGGAGAAGATTGTTGGGATGGGGCCAGTCAGATATATATTCTGAGTGCCCCAGGAACAGGTTTAGGTTACTGGGAGCTGGAGGTCACCAAAAACCTTTCTAGTAATGCCAAGTTCCTTCCCCTTAAAAGGAAAGAACCAATGATAGAACTATAAATCTGTGTAACTGTATAGGTGCCTGCAAAGTTGGACTCAGCCTAGGAGGAAGGAGAGTAATTTTGAATAAAAAAAATTGAAACCATCTGCAATGAGTCCCTTTTCCTTAAAATTCCTAATTTCAAGTAAACAGCCTCCTCTGCCTTCATAGTAATAAATACTTCTTGAAAGTGGCAGCCCCTTTATATTTGAAAGGAATAGCAAGTTGTGCATAGTAGATTTGCATTTCCATGTACAATCATCTTTTTTTATTATACTATGTTTTGGGAATGCTTATTTTATTTGATGAATTAAAAAAAAAAGAAAATGGCAATACCTCTACATCACTATTAATCCCATCCATCCCTGCCTCCTCTGTGAGCTTACTCCTTTAATTTTCTCCTTTCTCCCTTCCTTTCTACCTTTCCTTATCCACTGGATCCTTCCCAGCTACCTCCCAACATTCCCAGGCTGTTGGCCACCATTTGTTGAACTCTTTATGGAACTAACAAAATTGCCTATTACAGTACAGGTTTGCAATCTATATCAATGGATAAAGAACCCCTACTGACACAATCATGTATCCTTAAAATATTTAAATTTGAGGGAGATCAAACCTGATATTTCATAAGCTTTCTTCTATAAGGAAAACAGAATAAAGTAGGAAGAATTAAATGCAAATTATGAATCTGAAAATAAATTTAGAATAGACTGGAAAAACAGAACAAAATAAAATCACTTAAAATAATAAGTAGGATGGAAGAAGTAGGTGTAATGAGAATGGGAATGGGAATGTGGAGATCTCCCCTGCTCCTTAACAGACCTAGGGGGGAGTTTGAAGACCTCTGCTGCTTTTAAAGTAAACTCTGCCCGCTGATAGGCTGAATGTAATCACATGGAGCCTGTGGTAGGAGGAGTTTACTGAAGGGAAGCAGAGACCACAGGAAGCTTCCTGGCTGTGAAGATAAACTCTGCCCCCTGATAGGCTGAATGTAGTCACATGGAGGCTGTGGTGGGAGGAGTTTGCTGAAGGGAAGCAGAGCCCACAGGAAGCTGGTCAGAGCTAGCCAGATGGTGGGAGAGAAGGGACACCCAGGAAGGGCGATAGAGAAATTTATGAGTAAATATTGATCTTGTATTGGTTTGTGGGAAGGCTGAAGGATGCTGTGGCTCTCAGTGTTATTGTGGCTTCTGAATATCTTTGGTACTATGATGGAATCAGCTTACTGGTTTTGGGATTTGGTTTTCTGGTGTCTAAATACACACTTCAGTTCTATCCTCTATCTGGAGAGTTTGGTATATTTTGTAATCGAATGTCATGTGATACTTACATTCACAGTCTTTATCATGATAATGGGTGCTATCAATATTGCATTGGTGCTACAGTAGGTAGAAGATTTTTCCTTGTGGAGAAAAGAGAAGGGATAAAGGAAGAGGAGAGATAGATAAATACATAAAATTGAACAATTTAAATAAATTCAATGAACTTGGCATTGGATAGGCATATAGGCACAGGGAGGGAAAAGAAGCTGTGGGAATAAATCACCATTTAAGAAGTGTAAACAAAATTAATCTTGAAGTACAATATATTGAATTTTAAAAGGAAGAAGATAAAAATTAATACAAAAGAAATAAATGGAGGAAGACATCATCTACTAACTATGGTCCTGTGCTTCTTCTGACTCCATCCTTTTAGAAACTTGGATTCTAGTCTTGAGTCCCTCAAATATGATAGGGGAGACTTTGCCATATATTGCCAGGAACAAGGTTCCCTTTTATGGTTGTCTTTTTCCTTTCAAATATAGTTTCTTTGACAGCATGTCTTGCTTGATGGATTTGTATCCTTGGATTTTAGCACAGTATCTGGCATAAAATAAGTGCTTAGTATATAGTCTCTATCTCTGTCTTTCTCTTTCACCAAGAAATCCAACAAAGTGTGATATAATGGATAAAACCCCAAAATCTGCTATTTAAAAGCCACACATTTGAAAAACAAAGACACAAAGAAAAAATGGGAAAAAGATAAAAATTTTTATGTATAGATGAATCCAGAAAAGGAGAAATTGGAATCATGCTATCAAACAAAATTATACCAAGAGAAGAAGGTGCAAAAGTGTGTTATGCTTAACTGAGCCACACAAGTGACACATAATCTCCTTGAAAATACTAAGAAATCAATAAATATTTAACTAAACTGATCTAAAAGAGGCAGGAAAATAAAAAATTCAAAAGAAAACAAAATACAGTAAAAACACACAAGAAGAAATAAGTATCACAATCTACTATACATAATTATATATCCACAATGCTGAGAATTAAAAAAAAACCTGGATAATTACTTATTAGAAACAGTAAATACCCAAATTAACAGAACATGAAAATAGTCAAGAACATATTTTAACCAAGTCTTAGAAAATGAAATTGAACTAGCTATAAAAGGAGCAAAGTAAAACCAAAACCAAGAACATCCCAATCTACAAAGTTTTATAGGTAACTTCTATTGAATATTTAAGGAACAGACACACACACACATATACACACACACAAATACAAATTATTCAGAAAAAAGAAAACATCCTCCCAAGCTCTTCTTATGAGACAAATTTAGTCTTAATACCTAAACTAAGGAAGGATAATACAAAGTAAGAGATTCATAAACCAACATCACTAAAAAAGATACAAAAATTTTAAATAAAATCTTATCAAAAATTAAAGTAAAATATTACAAAACTCACTGGGATCAATTTGAATTTATTCCAAGAATACAAAAATGCTTCAATATTAAGAAAAAACAAATGTTTTACTTTCTTATAGGTGTTAATTGGCTTAATAAGTTGGTTATTTGTTTAACTGGTTAATAAGTCTTGACCTTCATTAAGAAGGTGTAGGATTACATTCAAAGACTTAGCTAAATGTCAATTTCCACATGTGTTTAAATGTTTTTTTAGAACATAATAATTTATTTGTTTAAAAGTATTTTGAGATTAATTAGCACATTGTTAAAAAAAGAATAAATTACTAAAGTATTTAAGCAAATAAACCATGTACCTTCTTTGGGCTTTTGATTGTCTTCTCTCTATATGATGTATAAAGATCCTTTTCCATTTTTGTTAACTGTCATTAAGTTAGTACAAAACCTGAGTATACAAATGTGAGCAGAATTTGTAGTATTTGAAAGTAATTATTGGGACAACTTGGATTTTCATATAAATTCTAGATGATCCAGAGTCTTCTGGAAAACACACTGTAAATTAAAGAGGAAAAGAATATTTTATGCTTTGGTAAAAACTCAATTATACTGTTGAACTCAGTTTTAGAATTGTTGATGTCACAAGAATTATCTAAAGCCTGTCCTAGGGCAGTTAGGTGCCACAGTGAATAGAGCACTGACCCTGGAGTCAGGAGGACCTGACTTCAAATCTGGCCTCAGACACTTAACACTTACTAGCAGTGTGACCTTGGGCAAGTCACTTAACCCCAAATTGCCCTCCAAAAAGCAAAAAATAAAAATAAATAAAGCCTGTCCTAATTATTGGATGGGAATATCCTTTCCTTCCCTTGTAACTTTTTTTGTGGAATTTTCACTTCATGGAATTATAGAACATCAGAGATCTCTTCCTCATATTTGGAACTGAGTCCTTTCAGCATGTCTTCATTTCCCCAGACTTGAATAGGTTTAATATGATTTAGAATTAGAAAGGGCCTTTGAAAGTGGCATACTTTAAAATCTTCATTCAGCAAACTCAGACCCAGAGATGTCAGATAGGAAGTAAGTAGGAGAGCTGGGAGACAAACCAAGGTCCTCTGACTTTAGCTACAGTATCGTTTCTCCAACCTCCTAGGAATGGCAGTATGAGAGGCAGGGTTTGAATGGAAGTCTTTAGGCTCCAAATCTAGTTCTTTTTCCCCTTTACCATGTTGTCTCCCCTACATTTCATAGAACATGAAACAAATGCAGGCACTGATTAAAACAGGTCTTCATTAATATCTATACACTTAAGGCATCATTGGCACATTTTACTACAAAATGGCATTGCTTGTATTTCATATCCTGTCTGTTTTCTGTAACTTTCATCAGGTAATTTTTGATAATGGCTTTGGTTGTTGATGTTCAGTGTTCTCAGTCAGCTAGATAATTCATATGCTTATTCTGTGAGTATCAAGAAGGGGATGATGATGGCTTCTCCAAGGCTTGGCAACTTATTGGATATGAAGGGTGAGGGAAAGTGAAATGTCAGTTGAAGATGGCTCCAAGATGAGAAGGCTGCTGGATAACTGTAAGCAAAAGCATCTTCCAGGATGAATAAGTTACTGAATTATTATTGTGAAAGATCAGAGAGTACAGCCTGGAGTGAAAGAGGCTACAGAGAGAGAAGGGGCCTAGGACAGAGCCCTGAGTTATACCCATAAACAGAGTGTAGGACTTTGGATGAAGATTATACTTAGGAGGTAAAGTAGTAGGGAGACAGCTAGGAAGACAGCCACACAGAACAATGTCATGAAAATATAGAGAGGAAAGAGTGAATAGGAAGAGGCTGGGGAGAAATTGAGAATGGCAAGAATTAAGAAAAAAAAATTATTGGCTTTCACGCAGCCACACACATCATCAGAAGAGTATTGGTATTAAAAATAATAGTCCAGGAGCAGCTAGGTGGTGCAATGAATAAAGCACCAGCCCTGGAGTCAGGAGGACCTGAGTTGAAATCCAATCTCAGGCACTTGATACTTACTAGCTGTGTGACCTTGGGCAAGTCACTTAACCCCAGTTGCCCTGCTTTACCCCCTCCAAAAAGATGAAGAAAAAACAATAGTCCAGGAAAAATGTTGTGATCATTATAAGAACTTGACCCAAAGGCAGTCCAATCTGCATGCCTCTGCTTCAACTCTGGGCCCAGCTCACTATCAGTTTCCTGATGAGATATTTCTCAATGAGAGATACATTTTTAATTTAAAAAATTTAAATGATCTGGGGCATCTAGGTGGTGTAGTGAGTAGAGTGCTGGCCCTGGAGTCAGGAGGACCTGAGTTTGGATCCAGCCTCAGACACTTACACACAAACAACAACAAAAAAACTTAGCCCTGTGACCTTGGGCAAGTTACTTAAACCCAATTGCCCTTCCCCCCAAAAAAAGAAAAAAAAATTTAAATGATCAAGCATTTATCTTTAAGCTCTTATACCTCCCCCTACCCACTTAAAAGAAATATAGAACCCGTGTATTATATAAACATAGCTATTTTATCTCCCTCTATTTTTTCCCTATATGGTTGGAAAGTTCTATTAATAATCTAGAAAGGACTTATCATAGCCTGGCCAATATTCATTTTTCATCCAATTATTTTTTGCTATTCGATAATTAAGCCAAACTCTTCTGGTGATTCTTTATCTGATTTAGAAAATGTTGCAATTAGCATGCTGTCATCTGTGAACAGGAGTGTCTGGAGGACCTCTCAATCTGGAAGGAATCCCTCTTTTTCTGGGAATTTGAAGTGGATCTCCCATTTAAGAGTAGAAAACATTAGTGTTTTGCATACCTCTCCCTGTTTTGTGCCTCCTCTGCTATTAAAGCTCTGTCATTGAATTAAGTGAGAACCCCAAATGGGGTCATAAAGAGTCAGACACAACTGAAAATAATTGAACAATAACAAATACAACTTTGAAATATAAAGTAAATATCCTGTTGCCATTAAAGTGGTATTTTGCCTTAATTTAATACACATACCTTCCAGATGTCCTATGTTCAGTCTTTACTATTTTCTTTGTTAAAACTATAATAATAGCCATAACCACAAAATAGCTTTAGCAAAATCCTCTAAATCTTCCTAATATCCCCAGATTTCTCTTTATGGGGCTACACATTTTCTTGCTTTTTTTATTAGCTTTTTTAGTTATCATTGTAGTTATCTGAGAGGGAAGGAAAAAAATGACCCCTTTGCTTCCTTGAAACCTGAAGGGCAGGAGATAAGGAAAGCTTATGGGGAAGATAAGGAGGAGATAAAATGATCCCTGATTTTGACAGTGAGGTGATAGAGTTTAGACTCCAGTGAGTGAACAATAAATAGATGTTATTTGAATAAAATAGTTACAGATGTTATTTAAATAAAATAGTTTTCTTTAAGAAATAAGGGAAGTGAAATGTCTGTCCTGCCTATAGGTGTTAACTTCAGTGCCTCAGTGAATATGGAGAATCTCCATACGTATTCCTTTAATACTGACCTAGTCATTTGTTGGGTGCCAGGAAGAGGAAAAAGTCGTGGCTACAGCAGTTATTGCCTTGAATGTATGGCTTCTCTCCTTTTCCCAAAGCCCAGTATTCCACTATTTCCTCCCACCAACCCAGATCTATTGCTTGTTGTTTCTTCAACACTGTGATTTCTGGTCTCATTCAAGGTATTGGCACTTTAATGCTAGCCCATCTTTAGAGGCCCATTTCACAGAGGGAGTTACACTGAAAAGACTCACTCAGGAGTCTGAGGACGTGGAAACAAATTTTGCCTTTGACACTGGCCTATTTACTTAACCTTTAAACCTGTTTTCTCATATGAAAAATGGGAATAATGATATCAGCACTCTCAGCAGATTATTGTAGAATCAAATCAAATGAGATAACATAAGCAGCATTCATTTTGCATTGGAACAATGTAGCCAGCCCATTGGAGTTGTGTTCTCTGCAGCAGAGTTTGAATGCTTGGAAGTTGAGTTCAAGAAAGAACCTCAAGTATACAGTACCTTATCTTGCCAGGTGATGTTCAGAATCTTCTTAGGACAATTCAGATGGAAGTGATTCACTTTCCTGGTATGGCGCTGGTAGTGTCCAGGTTTCACAGGCGTACAACAATGAGGTCAGCACAACTGCTCTGTAGACCTTCGGCTTGGTAATCAGTCTAATACCCCTTCTCTCCCAAAGCAAAAGGAGGAAGTTTTGAATGCTGTGATAAGTTTACCATTAGATACTTAAAAAAATAAAAGATTGAGCTTAGAAATGTAGCACAATGCATAAAACTTTTTAAGGCTTTCATTTTCTTTTTGTGTTTTTAGAGACTTAGCCGCCAGACAATGCTGGGAAGTTGTGGAATTCTTTTTAGGGTTTTGATAATTTTTCTCTTCTTCATCCTGGCTAATCCCTTCTTCTTTTCCCACTTACAGCTCAAACTTTGGAAAAGGGGAGCAATGGAGAGAAAAGGGAGAAGAGAAATTGGAAAAAGAAAGGAGAGAAACCAGATAAAAGGGCAATTAGAAAGGAAGAGAGGGAAGGGGCAGCTTATTTCAAATGATGCTTATCATGAACCTAATAAGAAATGAGGCAATAGACCACCCCTTCCTTTTTTGAGGAGGTAGGGACTATGAATATGGAACACTGAATATTCTGCAATAATTGGTTAGTTTTGCTTACCTGATAAAATTCCCCCTTCTTTTTGTTCTTTGTTATAAGAGGTTGCTCACTAGTTAGGGAAGGGAAAAAGGTGTATTTTAAAATGAAGGTGATGCAAAATAAAATATATCATTAAAAACAAAGAGTTAAACAAAATACTATGTTTAAGACACTTTGCTAGACCTCAGAGGTACAAAGGCAATATATATATATATATATAATTTCTGCTTTCTTAGTATAACAGAAGGAAAGAGAATAGGAAGGAAATAAGCATTTATTAAAGTACTTTATAATGTACTAGGCACTATGCTAAGCACTTTTAAAATATTTAATTTGATCCTTACAACAATTCTATAAGATATGTGCTATTATTATCCCCATTTTATAGATGTAAAAACTGAGGCAGACAGAAATATCTATGTAGCAAGTAAATGTTTGAGATCAAATTGGAACTCAGATCCATCTTGACTCCAAGTTCTGCTGCTCTAGCTGCTGAACCAATCAGAAGTGGCAACTGAGTTGACCTAGAGGAAAGGTAAGGATGCTAGTTAGCAGAGATGAGGAAAGAGTATATTTCAAACATGGGGAACAGCCCATGTGACATGAACAGAGTCATAGTTAGGAGAAGGCTAATAGTCTGTTTTGGGTGGAATGTAGACTGTATGGAGGGGAATCATGAAATAAATCTGGAAAAATTAGTGGATAGAACCAGATGGTATGAGCCTTTAAATAACATCCACAAAGGAAGGGTAGAATCCTAAGATGTAGGGTCTGGAAAGTACATTATTGGTCATCAACTCTAACATTGTTTTTTAGATCAGTAACTGAGACCCAAAAAGGGATAGTGGCTAATCCTAAATCACAGAATTGGTCAGTGGTGGAGACAAGAATGGGACCCTAGGCTTCTGGTTTTTGGCTAAAGGAGAGTGGGAAATTCAATTGCCTGAAATGGTCCCTTGGAAAAGCAACATTTTTATACTTCTTTCTTCACAGGTATTATCTTTGACCTTTGTGCTCTACAGACAGATGTGTTATATGTTAATATACCCAATCTAGCATCTGATAATTCCATAACATTTCTGTGTAGACTTTCTGAATCCTGGGACAACTTTTGCTTCAGGCATTCAAATTTGCATTTTCTTTTGACGCTATTTTGATATGCACTTGTAACAGTAGCTTTATAAATCTGCCTGCAATATAGTGTTTGCAAGGTTTTTTGGGTAAAATATAAAGAGCTATACAGACACTAAGCTTAATTGTTATTTTATGTGTTTCTTTCTCTCTTAAAAATTATTTCCAAAGAAAGTGTTATAGCATCCCATAACTTGTACAATTAAAAATAGAACAGAAAAAAAATTACCCCTATATTACAGGAGTCTTCCTACACTTGCAGGAAGATGGAAGAAATGGCTAAAGAAATAAAAGAAAACCATTTATTGACAACTTCTGTATATGAGCACTATACTGATCCTTGTAGAAGATTATTATTGTTGTTGTTTGTTCTTTGTTCTCAAAGAGGACCATGACATCAGGAAGGTGATGTCATGACTCTCAAGTGAATAGGATTTAAGTGAAGGAGGGTTGTGCAAAGTCACAAACCTCAGTTTCTCCTCCAGAGCCATCTGGGTCCATTGGTAAGATATAGTTCAAAGGGGTGGCCAGGTAGCACAGTGAGTAAGAGCACCAGCTCCAGTGTTGGGATGACCTGTATCAAATCTGGGCTCAGATACTCAGCACCACACCCAGAAATAACTGGCCGTGTAACCTTGAGCAAGTTACTTAACCCTGATTGCTTATAAAAAATATATATAAAGAAGCTTCGAAAGAAGCCCAAGACAGGGTCACCACCTTCAAGAAACTCCCCATCTTGTCACAGAAAGGGAATGTATCTCTTCTGTGCAAAGACTAACTTGTCACCTTGAATGTTAGATTAACACTTTCCCTAGCATAGTGCCTAGCACGTAGTAGGTACTCAATAAAGGCTTATTAATTGGTTGATCCACATTTCATGTCCTTGAGGTAAGTGATTTATCTTTACATCACTAGCTTTTGAAGTATGATAGTTGTAAATTAATCCCTAATTAAGCCACCCCTAATTAATCTATAATTACTCTAATGTCAAAGCAATAATAGACTTCAAGGGAACAAGGCCAGTAAGCCTGATTTTCCTTCAGCAAAAAAAGTAATAATTGTTTAGGCAGCACTGTCTTGGATCCTCTGGCATTGTATGTGTGTGTGTGCATGTGTGAATGTGTGTGTGTGTGTGTGTGTGTGTGTAAATGATGTACCTGTCACAAGGTAAGTGCTTAATAAATGCTTGTTGATCAACTGAGGTTTTTGGGAAAGGATAGGGTAGGGATAGTCTCATTCATTTTCCTGGAAACAAAGTGACCATTTCTAATTTTTTTTTCTAGTCTTAGTTGTGTGCCAGATTTATTGTTCTGATATTTCTTTCATTTATATACATGTTTAAAGATAAAAATTTTCCCCTATTGAACCCTGTAATTTTTGGTATGTTGTCTCCTGTTATCTTTAATGAAATTACTGACTTTCTATGATTTGTTCTTTGACATACTCATCCTTTAGGATTTGATTATTTAGTTTCCAAATAATTTCTGATCTATTCTTCCATTACTCTTTATTGAATGTAATTTGTATTGCATTGTGATTTGAAAAGAGTATATTAGTTTGTTTTATATTTGTGAGGTTTTTATACTCTAATATGTGTTCAATTTTTGTACAGCTGGGAAAAAGGCATACTTCTATTCCCATTCAATTTTCTTTAGTTGTCTAGCATAGCTAACTTTTCTAAAATTTTATTCATCTCCTTAACTTCTGTTTTATTTATTGTATGGTTATTTATTTAACTGTAAGAAGGAAAAGTTGAAGTCTTGCATTAATTTAGTTGTACTATTTCCTCCTGTAGCTAATTTTTTCTTTTCCTTTAAGAATTTGGATGCTTTACCATTTGGGACATATGTGTTTAGTATTGATAATTCTTTTCTATAATGCCTTTTAGCAAGATGTGGTTTCCCAGCTTATCTCTTTTAATTAGGTCAATTTTTGGTTTTGCTTTGTTTGAGATCATGATTGATACCTCTGCCTTTTCTTTATATTTCAGCTGAAGCTAATAAATTTTGCTCCATCGCCTTATTTTAATGCTGTGTGTCTCTTTGTTTTAAGTAGGTTTCTTGTAAACAACATATTGTTAGATTCTGGTTTCTGATCCATTCTTCTATCCACTTCTGTTTTATGAGTGAATTCATCCCATTCATATTCACAGACAATATACAGATTGTATATTTCCTTTTACTCTATTTTCTTCTGTTTTATCATTCTCTCTCTTTTTTACCCAGTCCCTCCTCAAAAGTTTATTTTGCTTCTGACCACCACCTCCCTTAATCTACCCTACTTTTTAATCACCTCTCCTTTCTTTTATCCCATTCCCTTCCTACTTTTGTTTTGGGGAAGATAGATTGCTATACTCAACTGGGTGTGTGTGTGTGTGTGTGTGTACATACATACATATGTACATATATACATATAGATATATTTTCCCTATTTGAGCCAGTTAAGGTGAGAGTGGGTTTCATTGCCCACTCTTCCCCCCACCCATTTTCCCTTCCATTGTAAAAGTTCTTTCTTGCATGCTTCTTTTATGTGACACGATGTCCTTCATTTTCCCTCTCCCTTCCCCTTTTTCCCAGTTCTTTGCCTTCTTTCTTACCTATCCATTTTTTTGAGGTCTCAAAATAAAAAAAAAATCATACCTATACCCTCTCACTGCTTCGTTGAAACTTGAAATGATGTTGTAACTTTGGCTCCCTATTCCCTTGGACAGCAAATGATATTACTTCCTTGTGACCAAAAGTGCTCCTGTCTATCCTGGAATTACAACCTGGAAGTGGGTATAGGCAATAGAGTTGCCAGATAGTGCCTAGTGCTAACACAGAGATTCCCTGTAGTTTCCTTCTGACCAGCTGCCCAAACCCCTTACTGTCTCTAGTTTGAGGGCTCCTGAATGCTAACACTGTTGCTGCCTTCAAGGCCCATAACTGGTATTATCATCATGTGCATTCTGGATAGGACCATACCTCTGTGCCACATACCTTTCTTTCCAACCTCCTAAGGTATCTCAGGCTGGAAAAATGTCTCACCTCAATCTTTTGTTGGTTCTTCCACTCCAGAATTGAATGTGAGGTGTTATTTTAAAGTTGTTTGGAGGGGAATATTGGAAGGTCCTGGCTGAGCAAAGGCCATTCTCACCCTGAGCCGAATAATCAAGTCAGCAACATTTCTGAAGGCACTTAGGAAAGGCTTTTTTCCTTTTCTGAACTCAGAGAATACATATCTCTTGGTGGCCAGAGTACAATAGGACAGATAAAGGTTCTGGGAGTCATCTGAGAGGAAGGATAAGTGGAGGTCAGGACCATCAAAGTGCACACAAAAATGAAACCACTTCCAAATTCCTAAAGTCTTAAAACTTTGTTGGTGAGTTTGAGGAACTTTCAGCCTCCACTTTGTATTAAAACTGTTCATAATGATGTCTCATCTCCTTTGTTTTATCATGAGCTTTTTGGAGGTAAGGCTGTGTCTTAGGATTATTATTATTATTATTTTTAAAGCAATTGGGGTTAAGTAACTTGCTCAAGGTTACACGGCCAGTCATTTATGGGTGTGGTGCTAAGTATCTGAGCCCGGATTTGATCCCCAGGTCATCCAGACACTGGGGCTGGTGCTCTTATTTGCTGTGCTACCTGGCTGCCCCAGGATTATTTTTTTTTATTACTTTTGACTCTGTAAGATCTTAGCATGGTTTCTTCTTGTTGTTTTTCCTTTGTTTTTAAAAGGGACAAATGACATCATGAGATGAAAACTTTACTTGTGGGTAAATTGGATTTAAGTGAGGCAGAGTTACACAAAATCATCAGCCTCACTCCTTCTTCCAGAGTCATTGAAGCCCAGTGGCAAAGACAAAAGTCACGAGTATTGGTGATGGCTTGGGATGCAGTAGATGATCTTGGTTTCTACAGTGGCTGACCAAGTTCTAAGCACCCTTAACAGTGCCTGTTTCAGTCACCTCAATGGCCACTGAAACAAATTGTTCTCATCCTTCCATTCCACCAGGGTAAGTCTTGACGTGTTTGGGGTAGACATCCCCTAACTCACTAACAGGTTTTAGACCTGTCCAGTACTCTCAACCTGCTTTAGGCTGCCTGCCAAGATGGTTTTATCAGTGTTTTGGTCACTGCTCATGCTACAGCTTCTGGAGCTACAGGTGAGAGTTAGGTAAGAGGTGGGCACCAAAGGTGGATGAACTGCCCTGAAAAGGGCTCCACAAACCTTCACACCAGAGGTTCTAGTCCTCTCTGAACACCCCATAAATCCCCATGGTCTCTTGTACTGATTAGGTATCAGAGCTGGTCCAAAATCTGTGCATTTTGGGGAAGTATGGATATTGCCCCCTTTATATTGTTACTATCCATAAGGCCTTGGGTGGCAGCCAAGTGGATAGAGTACCAGGCCTGGAATCAGGAAAACTCATCTTTCTGGGTTCAAATTTGGCCTTAGATATTTACTAGCTGTGTGACCCTGAGTAAGTCACTTAATCCTGTTTTCCTCAGTTTCCTCATCCATAAAATGAGCTGGAGGAGAAATGGCAAACTAGTTCAGTATCTCTGCCAAATAAACCCCAACTGGGGTCACAAAGAGTTGGGCATAACCAAAAATGCCTCGACAACCACAACAACAACAATCCTTCTACTGTATTTTATTACCCTGAGGCAGCTACATGGCACAGTGGATAGAGCCCTGAGAGTGGAGTCAGGAATATCTCAGTTCAAATCCAGCCTCAGACAATTATTAGTTATGTGACTCCGAGCAAGTCAAATAATGTGTGTTCTCAGTTTCCTCAGTTCTAAAATGAGGACAGTAAGAATACCTGCCTCTCAGCATTGTTAATGAAGATCAGATGAGATAATATTTGTAAAAAGTGTTCAACGCGGTACTTGGCACACAGGAGGCACTATGTAAATGTTTATTCCCTTCCACCCATCCATGTTCCCCAGCACAGCATTTGTACATAGTAAGTAGGTACTCAGTACATTTTTATCAGATAATTGAATTAGTGGGAGAAAAAACATATAACAAATTACAAACATTACATATCTCACACTTAGGACCTCTTATAAAATCTTCCTTTTCTAAGAAGTTTCTCAGCAGGGTTGAGTGGTTTTTTAAAAGCAGTTTCTCAAAGGACCTTTAAGACACTCATCTGTTTCATCATGTGGTATGGGAAGGTAGCTTTTAGTCTTTATGTTTGAAATGCTGCCCAGCTGGTGGCAAACAATAATGGCCCTTTCTAAAATTGTTAGTCAGCTTCCTGGATTCCCTGATCTCTTCTCTGTGGGGACATTCTGGCTATGTACAAGCCCCTTAGAACAGCCCCCACTGAAAGTCACCTAGACTGTAATTTTAAGTACTTAGGGTGAACTCTGTGACTTGGTGTTTCCATGACTACTTTAATAAAAATATTACCTGAGCAGGTTCCAAATTGAAGAGCTAAAGGATCAAATATTAGTCCAGGTTGTCGTAAAATTAATATATATTTATGATGGTGCTAAAGCTTCAAGCTGAAAATTTTCCTCTCTGACATTAATGAGAAGATAAAATTGATCAGGGTTGTCTGCTGTTGAAGGTCTCATACTGTGCAAATATTGGTAAAGAAAACTTTCTTATCCTTTTATGCATGCCTGTTCCGGTTTGTATAAATTTGGTTAAAACCTTTTGGTTTAAAAACACTTAATCAGTGATAGTTGAAATTCACTGGACAGATTTGAATCAAGAATATTAGTATTTTCCTAGGAGTCAAAATCACCTTAAAACTGCATGAGGGCTGGGAGCAGGTTTGTGACTTGTATTCACTATTGCCAGGAGAGGGAGCTGCTTGGTTCTTACTCTAGTAGGTTGTATCTGTAGGGGTGTGTGTGGAGGGGAAGGGGATGATCACTTTGATGGTACCTTGGGAATGGAATTTTCAGGACATTGGTGGTTTGGGCTTGGTGGAAGATATTGAACACAAGGGTGAAAGTGATCATAGGGAGAAAGTATGTCTTCCTGAGAAGGAAGCATGTGCCCCGGGACAAAACACCATTTGCCGGCTCCTAATTACAGCTCTGCTACTCAACCCTGAAGTTATTCTGCACAAATTATATACAAGTGTTTTCTAATCTACTCTAGAGAAGTCTGTTGATATAGGATACAATGAAGACATATGTTTTTCTATGTCTTTTTGGAATCATCTATTTCCTCATTTCTTATGGCATAATAGTATTCTATCACATTTGTATACCATCACTCATTCATACTTTCTTCAATTGTTGGACATCCTCTAAGTTTTAGAGCTTTTTTTAATATCACAAAATGAGCTATTATAAATATTTTCATATAAAGGACCTTTTCCTCTTTCTCTTATCTCTTTTGGGTATAGCTCTAGCAGTGGTATAGCTGGGTCCAAGGGCATGAATGTTAGCTAACTTTTTGTGTATGATTCCAAATTGCTTCCCAGAATGATTGTCCCCTTTCATAAGTTCCTTAATGTGCCTATCTCCCCCCAAGTCCCTCCAAATATTTTGATTACTTCTGCACAACCACCTTAAACCTTTCTATTCTTTACATTAAAAGAATGACAAAATCATCTTAGAAATTGGAAGCCACCATCCCTTCCTTTTGAAAGAAAAGAGTTAATGAGAAAAAAATAAAAACATCCCAGAAGTCAGTTAAAAAGGCCTTCAGACTGAGATGCCTCTGTCACTGGAGGAGAGCAGAGAAATGCAGGAAACTAAGGGCACAAAACTGACTATGCCAGTGACTGGAAAGAGGGAAAATATGGGATTTTTGAGCTTGAAAAGCCACTCCTACTGTGTCAGAGGTTTTCTGAGCAGTTTGCTTTTTTTGAAAACTGAAAATACATCCAAGAAAAAAGAAAATGTCGATGTCTTTTAGCTCTGCAGAAGAAAAATCCTGTATTTGTTTATTTCTATAGTTGGGTTAAGTTTGAGTTGTTTCCATGGGTGTATAGTTGGATTAATGATATGATCTCAGGGGTGGCCAGGTTGCTCAGCGAGTAAGAGGACCAGCTCCAGTGTTGGGAAGACCTGGGGATCAAATCTGGGATCAGATACTCAGCACCACACCCAGAAATAAGTGGCCGTGTAACCTTGAGCAAGTTACTTAACCCTGATTGCTTTAAAAAAAAACAAATTATATGATCTCAATATTACTTTGGTAATAGACTCCATCATTGCACACATTTGCTAACTATGTAGTATGAGGTAATTATTGGTTGTTTTGAATCTAATGGCTTGGAGAAAATATATTTAATTGTATGCTAAATTGATCATAATTGTTTACTTTTGGAGAGGGAGTGGGTAAAAATTCTGATATGGGTTTGAATTAAAAGTAGATTGGATAGAGTAGTGTACAATTCATAGGATTTCCTTGGCTGCTTTTTCTAATTGTTAGGAGTCAATCACCCTTCCTTGCATTTAATGCAAAGCTATTTGCTTATTTATTAAAGAGCCAGGTTTCTTTTTGGGGGAGGAGGGGAGCAGACATAATCAATAGTATGGTTACCTCAAAGTTGGTTGAAGAAGTAGAAGCAGAATGTAGTGTTTTCTCATTCCTATTAAAAGGAAACTTTTATGTTATTTATGTGTCTTTAAGATAAATCTTGAGGGCAGCTAGGTAGTACAGCAGATAGAGTGCTGGGGCCTGGAGTCAGGAAGACTTATCTCAAATCTTCCCTCAGAAACTTACTGTCTGCTCCTGGGCAAATTTGTCTCAGTTTCCCCACCTGTAAAATGAACTGGAGAAAGAAATGGCAAGCCACTCCACTATTTCAGCCAAGAAAACCCCAAATGGGGTAATGAAGAGTTGACCATGACTGAAATGACTGAATAACAATGACAACAAAAAGATAAGCCCTGCTGAAGGGAGCATAGTAGTTAAAAGTAACCTTAGAAATCTACCCCCTATTCCCTATATTCTATAGATGAACAAACTGGGGCCTAGAGAGGTTAAATGAGTTGCCCAAGGTCACACGGGTAACAAGTGGTTGGAACTAGTTTATTGACACTAAACCCAGTGCTTTTTCCATTGTAGTATGTAGAATTCAAGTACATTTAAAAATCTTTTTGGTCTGAATCACTTATAGTTGCATAGACATAGTTTATGCTTGACTTAATTAATTCCAACAAAAATATAGAGGCTAGTCTGATAATTCAGAGTGTGAAAATCCAAGTGAGATAAACCTGATCTCTCACTTTTTTCCTGCTTCTCCACTATTAAATTCTCAACCAATCCCTAGTTTCTTCCCCTGTAGAATGGGAGGATGAGCATTATGTGATCACATTATGTGATTCACTTTATTTACAAAGTTTTTTTTGTTTCATTATATTACACATATTTACAAATTACTCCTAGTTTGTGAGAGGTCTCTTGTAACTTAGTAAAACAGTTAAGTACAATTAATGATAGCACAGTTACCTTAGCTGAAAGTACATATATTTCACATTTGTAGCATTTCCCACCACTCTATTTCTTTTTAAATGTATAGAAAGCTATGTTCACTGCCTCCTACCTTCCCACTTTATTGAAAAAAAGAAAAGAAAAACAATCCCTTGAAACAAATGTTCAGAGTCAAGTAAAACAAATCCCTTCAATGGTTATATACAAATTGTCTATCTTGCTGTCTGTCTGTCTGTCTCTCTATCTATCTATGTATCTATCTATGTATCTATGTATCTATCTATGTATCTATCTATCTATCTATCTATCTGTCTATCTATCTATCTATCTATTTATCTATCTATCTATCTATCTATCTAAATTCCCATTTTGCACCTTCAATCCGTGACATCTTTGTAATGGAGAATATGCTTTGTCATTGGTCAATGACAATCTGGAATAATGAACAATCATTGTTCCAATCGTAATTTTTATAGATTTCTAAGTTGTTTGTTTTTACAGTGTTGTTGCTATTGCATAAATTGTTCAGGTTCTGCTCATTTCATTCTGTATCACTTTATCAATAAACCCCCAAATTATTCATTTGTATTTAATATTGATGTCATCATATAAATTGTTCTGGTTTTGCTTACTTCGTTCTGCATCAGTTTATATGTTTTTCCATGTCTTTTTGGAATCATCTATTTCCTCATTTCTTATAGCACAATAGTATTCCATAACATTTGCATACCACCACTTATTCATCCATTCTTCAATTGTTGGACATCCTCTTAGTTTTGTTTTATTTTTGCCATCACAAAATGATCTACTTTAAATATTTTCCTATAAAAGACCTTTTCTTTGTTCTTTGATCTCTTTTGGGTATAGATCTAGCAGTGGTATAGCTGGATCAAAGGGCATACACTGTTAGCTAACTTTTTGTGTATGATTCCAAATTGCTTTCCAGAATGGTTGTCCCCTTTCATAAGTACATTAATGTTCCTATCTCCCCCAAGTCCCTCCAATATTTATCATTTTACTTTTTTGTCATCTTTGCCACTCTGATGGATATGAGCTAGGATCTCAGAATTGCTTCAGTTTGTATTTCTCTAATTAGTAGTGTTTTTTTTACATAGCTATAAACATCTTAGGTTTTTTTCTTCAAGAACTCTGTTCTTATCCTTAGACCATTTATTAATTAGGAAATGGCTGTTTTTTCCTCTTATAGATTTGAATTAGTTCCTTATGTATCTTGAAAATGAGATCTTCATCAGAAAAACTTGCTGTAAATGTTCCCTCCCACCCCCTGCCATTTGAAACCGATTTTGGTAAACAGTGTGAGGTACTGGTCAAAAACCTAATTTCTTCCATAGTTTCTGTGATTGTGTTACAATATTTTTCATCATTTTCATTTACTTGTTGATGGAAATTATGATTTAATTTTGATGCTTATGGTTATATTCAGTTTGGGGAATTCTATCTTTATGATTGAAATCATTTATTCTTTATCCTTGATATTCTTATACTTTGGCAATTTGGAAACAGTGAAATTAGTGGCTAATTTTTCAAAGGACAAGAGAAAAATAGTTTTAAATTCAAAATTAAGGGGAGTAAAATTATTTTATTTGGCAATAGTATCTTTTAGAAGGTCTTGTATCAAGCTTAAAAAAATAGAAACAATTATGTCTCAGTTCAATATTATCTCATTATGCTGCTATGTGATGTGACTGAATTCCTTAGTCTTTAACTGTCTTTAATTAGGAGGCTTGCATTATTAGAGTGGCATTCAGGAAAGCCCTTTGCAAAATCTTTGTGGTTGGTAGGTTTTTCTTTTCCACTTTCTCATGCTGCTCAGATTCCTTCTGTCCCAGAAGAAAGCAAATGGTAACCACAGTGCTTGGGAAGAGCCATATAACTATAATGTAAAACTATTGCTTTATTGCTATGGTTTTGCTTCTATCTTCAGTACTTTGAAAGAGGACTCTAGGGAGATTAATGTTTAACTTAAACAATGAATTAAAATAATTTAATTAATATATTTTATTTTTAGTATAAGAAAATTTCTCCAAATTATCTATTCCCATTCCCTTCTCGAGAGATCTCATATAATAAATATTATGAAGGATGAGGAGGGAAAATCCTCAAACTGATCAATACATAAAAAGTCTGAAAATATATGTGAGGTTCCATAGCTAGAGATTTCCTGCTTCTGCAAAGGCATTAATAGAGTGGTGTATAGGGGTGGCCAGGTAGCACAGCGAGTAAGAGCACTGGCCCTAGTGTCGGGATGACCTGGGGATCGAATCCGGGCTCAGATACTTAGCACCACACCCAGAAATAACTGGCCGTGTAACCTTGAACAAGTTACTTAATCCTAACTGCTTAAAAAAAAAAGAGAGCGAATGGTGTATGGTGGTGTATTCTCATTTTTCCTTTGGGTTCCTGTTTGTTCTTTGTAATTTTGCAAAATTAACTTTTGATTGTTTCGTGGTTGTTGCTATAGTCATTATTTACATTGTTTTCTTGCCTTTACTTGTTTCACCTTTCACCACTTCATGTCTTTCCATGCTTCTTTGTATTCATCATTTTCATAATTTCTCGTAGCACAGAAATATTCCATCACTTTCAAGCATCATAATTTGTTTCACCATTCCCCAATTGATGGGCATCTAATTTGTCTCCATTTCCATACTACTACAAAAAGTTCTGCTGTAAACATTTTGGTATATTTGGAGATATTCTTCTCAATGAACTCCTTGGCATATGTACCTAGTAATGGAATCTCTGGTCAAAAGATATCAGCATTTTCTAAACAACAACTTATTAGTAGAGAAATGTCTGTCATGAATTAGAGGAAGTTGAAGTTCATCAGAATACTGAATGTGGAGCTGTAGAAAGACCCAGATATGAGTTTTGGCTTTGCTATTTGCTAGCTTTGTGACCACAGGCAAATAATTTGACCTCACCAGGTATCAGTTTTCTCCCACTCCTTCAAATCACACGAAGGAAGCAACCTTCAACACTGCTGATATCTAAGGGGAGTTGTCATTTATACCTTAGGCCATGGTGGTCCAATGGAATTTTCTTCATTTCTCTGGCAGGTTGATTCTTGGAGTTCTCTGATTACTGATCTCTTACATCTTTATAAAAGCTGGGTTTAGTGGAAGCAGGCAGAAGGGTGACTAGAGAGGAGTAAGGGCAAGAATTCCATCAATGACTATTTCTTTCTGGGTCATACATTCCATCTTTCTTTAACATGGAGATATTGACTATGCTCAATACCATAAAATAATTTATGTTTCAGCTTGCAACATTATTTATGGTATAAACTACCCTGTGTAAACTGTTTTATTGTGGGGGATAAAACACTAAAAACTATGTTCACTGTGATCCTTTAACTCATTTTATTTTAGACTTGTTCTTTTGAAGTGCCAGGTCCCAACAGTTGTTTGTTTTAGCACTGGAAGCAGCTGGACCAAGTAGCTCCCAATAACTTTTGGAGGATGCTTCTTTATTAACGGTATGATATGCCAAAAAAAATTCCCACCTGCACTTTTGTCTTGCACTATTCAACACAAAAAATATATAGTCTCTATTCAAAGGCATGAATTTACTTTTGGTTGTGTAATGGGAATCATATCAGAATATTAAAGATGAAAAATGATTCCTGAGATGAAAGTGAAAGGTTAACACACAGGTGATTTTTATTTTCTTCCCTGACATTTAAAAGAAGATATTTTATTGATGCTTTTTTTTAAACAGTGCTTTTGTGGTGATCTTCCAATGACTGTCCTTGCCCCCAGTAGAGCCCTCCCTAATGACAAAGACAGTACAGTCAGTAACACAAATCATCACATTGACTGCATATGGCAATATACCCCACATTCCATGCTAACTAACAATCTACCACTTCTCTAATAAGGAGGCACATTTTACCGTCAGCCTTTCAATATCGTAATTGGCAACTTCACTGAACATGATTCTGAATATATCAATCTCCTCCTCTTCCACTTCTTCCTTCTCACTCTTTTCTTTTCCTTTTCCTCTTCATCTTCTCATTCTGGTTGTTGTTTTATCAGTGGAGAGTTCATACAGAGTTTTATTTTATTTTTTAAATTTGTTTTATTAACTTAATATTCCAGAGAACAGAAACAGCTTCCAGCCCAGGTGCCTGCTTTCTCATCTTTAAAAAATTTTATGAGAATGATCTACACCTGTATTAAGGATTTATTTTGTGAATAATGGAAAGGGAATGGATGGGCTTCTGCAAAAGATTTTAAATAGTTTGTATTTTTACAGTCATATGAAAGGGTGACTGAAAGATACAAAAATTACAACATTCTTCTGTATTTTCTGTTTGCTCATTACCTTCCTCTTACTACCCCCAAAGCATTTCACTGCAAAGCAAAAAGAAAAAAAAACACTTATGGACTCCCCTCCAATGAGAATTTTCATATATATATATATATACATACACATATATACATATATATATATATATAAATGCAATTAAAATTAATTGATGCAGAAAGCTGCAAATAATTTTCACAGCCAATGTCTCTGAAAAAGGCCTCATTTCTAAAATATATAGAGAATTGAGTCAAGTTTATTAGAATATCAGTCATTCCTTGATTCATAAATGATCAAAGGATATGAACAGGCAGTTTTCAGATGAAGAAATTAAAGTTATCCATAGTCATATGCAAAAATACTCTAAATAACTATTGATTAGAGAAATGCAAATTAAAACAACTCTGAGGTACCACCTCACTCCTATCAGATTGACTAAGCTGACAAAGAAAGAAAATGATGACTGTTGGAGATGTAGAAAAAGTGAAACACTAGTGCATTGTGGGTACAATTATGAGCTAATCCAACCATTCTGCACAGCAATTTGGAACCATGCCCAGAGGGCTATAACACTGTGCATACTCTTTGACCCAGCACTACACTACTAGGTCTGTATCCCAAAGAGATCATAAAAATGGGAAAAGGACCCATATGTACAAAATTATTTATAGCACCTCTTTTTGTGGTGGCCAAGAACTGGAAATTAAGGGGATGCACATTAATTAGGGTATGACTGAACAAGTTGTGGTTTATGAATGTAATGGAATACTATTGTTCTATAAGAAATGATGAGTAGGCAGACTTCAGAAAAACTTGGGAAGACTTACGTGAACTGATGAGTGAAAAGAGGAGAACCAGGAGAATATCATATACAGTGACAGCAACACTGTGTGATGACCAACTCTGATAGACTTAGCTCTTTTCAGCAATACAATGATCTAAAATAATTCCAAAAGATTCAAGATGGAATTTGCAATCCACATCCAGAGAAATAATTATGGAGTCTGAATGCAGATCAAAACATACTATTTTCAGGGGCAAGTAGGTGGTGCAATGAATAGAGCATGGGCCCTGAAGTCAGGAGAACCTGAGTTTAAATTTGGCCTCAGACCAGACACTTGACATTTACTAGCTGTGTAACCCTGGGCAAGTCACTTAACCCTAATTGCCTTGTTTTAAAAAAAAAAGAAATACTCTTTTCTCTCTCATTGTTTTTCCTTTTTGTTCTGATTCTTATTTCACAACATGACTAATGTGGAAATAAATTGAGGCCAACAGTGTTAAGTGACTTGCCAGGGCCACACAGCTAGTAAGTGTTTGAATCCAGATTTGAGTTCATGAAGATGGGAGTCTTCCTGACTTCTAGTTACCTGCTCTATTCACTGCACCACTTGGCTTGCCCAACGCTGAGGCCATTGAGTGTTTACCTCAGATTGAAATCAATCCCTCCCTAGCTGAAGTTCCAACTGAAGAGGTTTTGAATGCCATTAGACTCCTTTCATGTGGCAAAGCAACTGGTGCTGATTCTATTCCAGCTGAGATTTACAGGTAGGCAGTCCATTGCTCATATAAAAGCTAAGTGAAATTTTCCAGGTTCTCCCAGGAATTCAGGATTGCCTCTGTTATTCATTTCTATAAAGGTAAAGGAAATGGACTGTTCTATGACAATGGCAGGGGGATCTCTCAGTCATTGCTGGCAAGATTCTTGATGAAATCCTTCTTAATAGGCTGATCCTTCACTTGGAAGATGGTCATCTATCTGAGAGCCAGTGTGGCTTCAGAAAGGGCCAAGGAGCAACTGATATGGTGTTTGCTGCCTGATAACTTCAAGAGAAATGTCAGGAGAAGAACAGAGGTCTGTACATAATGTTTACAGATCTGACCAAGGCCTTTGATCCTGTTAGTTGTGAAGGCTTATGGAAAATTATGTCAAAATTTGGCTGCCCAGAGAAATTCATCAGCATGATGGCATGCTTGTTCTAGATAATGGACAATGCTCTCATGCTTTCCTAGTCACCAATGGAGTAAACAAGATCGTGTGCTAACTCCCATGCTTTTTAACATTATGTTTTCAGCCATGTTGTCAAATGCTTTCAATGAGGATGAGCATCAAGGTCAGCCACCACACTGATGGTAAATTCTTGAACATGAAAAGGCTACAAGCCAAGACCCAAGTAGAGGGAGTGGCGGTGCGTGATTTTCTGTTTGCAGATAATTGTGCACTTAATGCAGCCTCTGAAGCTGAAATGCAACAATATATAGATCCAGTCTCTGCTGGTTGTGCTAATTTTGACCTAACAATTAACACCAAGAAAACACAGGTGCTCAATCAGCCACCACCACACCTTCTGTACATGGAAGGAACCATGGTTACAGCAAATGGAGAAGTTTTGAATGCTGTGGATAAGTTCACTTACCTTGGTAGTGTACTTTCCAGGGAGTACACATTGATAATGAGTTTGATGCACACATCGCCAAAGCTAGCTCAGTGTTTGGGAGGCTCCAAAGGAAAGTATGGGAGAGAAAAAGTATTAGACTTAGACTGACTATTAAACTGAAAATCTGTAGAGCCACTGTGCTGATCTCAGCCTGTGAAACCTGGACATGCTTGTGAAACCTGTGAAGCCAGTGCCATGCCAGGAAACTGAATCACTTTCATCTGAATTGTCTTAGGAAGATTCTGAAGATCATCTGGCAGCATAAGGTACCAGACAATGAGGTCCTTACTCAAACTAAACTGCCAAGCATTCAAACTGCTTCAGAGAGCGCAACTCCAATGGACTGGCCTATGTTGTTCAAATGCAAAATGAATGTTTGCCAAAAAGACTTTTATGGAGAACTCACACAGGGCAAGCATTCACATGGTGGTCAGAAGTGATGCAAGGACACTCTCAGAGTCTCTCTGAAGAACTTTGGAATTGATTGTGTGACATGTGAGACACTGGCACAGGACTGCTCAGCATGGCGTGCCCACACCAGAGAAGGTGCTATGCTCTGTAAGCAAAGCAGAATCAAAACAGCTCAAAGGGAACACAGGGTGCACAAATTGAAAGAATCCATCCCAAATGTTCACATGGATTATTTGTGCCCAACCTGTGGTAGAACATTCAGAGCTCTTATTGGTCTGGTCAGTCATAGTCATACCCATTGAAACTTGACTCTAGCATAATGATGTAATTTTGGTCCTCTTCGAGAACAAAGGACAACAACCAACCAACCAATGTGGAAATATGTTCAATATGATTATATATGTATAGCCTATATCAGATTGCATGCCATCTTGGGAAGGGAGGGAAAGAAATGTTGGAACTCAAAATCTTATAAAAGTGAATGTTGGGGCAGCTAAGTGGTGCAGTGAATAGAGCACTGGCCCTGGAGTCAGGAGGACATGGGTTCAAATCTGGCTTCAAACACTTAACACAAAAAAATAGCCGTCTGACCTTGTGCAAGTCACCTAACCCCAGTTGCCCTCCAAAAAGCAAAAAAAAAAGAAACAAGTGAATATTGAAAACTAAACAATTAAAATAAAATAAAAAGGTGATGAAACTAATCATTAAATAAAAATTGCTTGATAAAAGCAAGCACAGATTTTATTCTGTTCAATGGGCCTCTGATTATTGTCTAGCAGAGGCATAAATGAGAAAGATGCATGCTCACCAAAGGTGTTTATTTCTATCACAGAGGGTCCTAAGAAGGGACAAATTGATGATGATTTCATTAGATGATGAAATTCTTTACATGATCCTCTGAATATTTTCCTGATTGTATCAAGACCCAGAATGGTTCAGTGCCTCCTTATTGAGATCCTTTGTTATTTAAAAGAGATATGATAAGAGGTAAAATCCATATAGGGATTCCTTCCTCTAAACTATTACTGCTTGGCCAATCTTTAAACATTTCATTTAAGTTACTAAAAAATTATAGTCTATCTGTAATTATCCAAAAGAATGAAATATTGGGCCATGACAAACAATTTAAAGGCTTGTTGCTTAAGCACACATATCAGTATATACATCAAGAAAAGGGCCACTGGATGAAAGTAGGAAATAGGAAGAATGAATGCTGAGTTACATTTGAAAAATTATGTAGCACTTTTAATGATCTCAAACTGTTATTTGGCATATAAACCCATATTTTTATATGAGTCTCATGATCTTCTGGTGATATGTGGTTGTAAATTTGAGAACAATACAGTTTCTTTAGCATCAAAGTTGAAAATGATCCAAAGGGTAATGGAGAGTTGCATGGTGAGTATAATTAGGCTACAGCATATTGCTAATGATGACCTATGAGAAATAAATGGTGTAAAGGTTTCCATGAAGGAAGTTTATGATCACAAAAGACATATCAGGCATTTGGTGAGAGTAATAACTAATGTGCAAGTTGACTATTATCCTTGTACCCATGTAAAGACAAAAAACTAGATGATAGTCTTTAGTATGTTGGGTAGATTCTTCATGAGATGGAGGTGAGAGCATATGAATGGATTATGTAAGCATTGATGAAGGTAATGTCCCCAATGATGGTGGCTCCATCAGTTATTTAATATTTCATTCTCTTCATCTAAAATAATAAGATGTTTGGACTAGATAACTTCTTAAGCCTTTTCTAGCTTTAGGTCAATGATCCTATGATTTAAAGCCCTTCTTCCTTTAAACTACTACTGCTTGGCCCATCTTTAAGCATTTCATTTAAGTTACTAAAAATCATAGTCTATCTATAATTATCCAAACTTATTCCCTACTACTTGACATGAATTTTCTGATTTGATCAGACTGTTATCCTTCACTGTCTGTGTCTTCAAAAATAGTAACATAAAAAAGTATTTATTAAGCACTTACTGTGTCCAAAGTACTTTGTCTAAGCATTAGGGATTCAAATAGGGAATCAAGACAATTCCTTCTCTTAAAGAACTCACATTGTAACGGAGGAGACATCACATATAGGAGGTTTCAACTACAAGTCAGATGGAAAGATCCAGTGACTCTAGGGCACAGCAGCAAAGTAGAATGTAGGACATCTTCTTTAGTGTCATTTCTTTTGATCAAACTACATCCTTTTCTGATGTTGAGCCATTTGGTAGTTCCAAGTCAGACTGAAGAGGTAGGTAACAGGTCTTATTCCTACAAGATTTATTCCTTTGGATGGTTTTAAGAGATAGGATGGGAGCTAGACTAATGGATTTATGGATAGCTGGGTGCCTGGGCATGTGCATGTGTAAATTCCTAGGGCTTTTGGGTTTACCTGATAGCAGTGGCCATTGGTCAGTGATTGGTGGTTGTGGGGCTCATGATCACCAAGGGCTGCCTCCCACAATGGTGGCTATGGAAAAAGATGGTTAGCCTAGAAATAGGGCCAGTGGAAAAGGGGCATTATTTTATTCCTCAGAATCTTGGGGGCAGGATCTTGGTTTATATCTACCTTTGTCTGAGGGGAGATGGTAGATTAGTTGGTGGCAGTATCTTGACCAGCCTGGCATATGCCACTCTCTATCTCTCCTTCAAGATAACTTGCTGCAGGGCAGCTAGGTGGCACAGTGAATAGAGCACTGGCTCTGGAGTCAGGAGGACCTGAGTTTGAATCTGGCTTCAGACACTTGACACACTTACTAGCTTTGTGACCTTGGGCAAGTCACTTAACCCCAATTGCTTTGCTTCCCCCCCTCAAAAAAAAAGGATAACTTGTTGCTCAAGCCAGGCTATCTAGAATGCTCTATTTATGGCATTCTGATAGCATTTGGTGTTGGTGCTTACAGGGATGTTGGAATGAGAAAATTGAGGCCTGCAGTGGTTGGGTGACTTCTCCAAAAATACGTAGGGAGTAAGTAGCACTCAGGATTTGAACCCAGGCCTTCTGACTCCCAAACCATGTTCTTTCCACTGTACTAATTTGCTTCCCTAAGTGAGGTGTCTTGACCATGGTCATACAGGTAGCAAGTTGCTCTGAGTATCCTCTAAATGTATATCAGTTGATTTTGTGTCCCAACTGACTTGTAAACTCCATTAAGACTCACCATGCCTATACTTCTGTAACTCTTATAGCATAGCACAGACCTAAGTACATAACAGGTCCTTGAAAATCCTCATAGATTGAATAATTCTTTTCTCAAGGCCACTTTCTGTTAGTATACCAAGGAGGGAAATATTGGCCTTAACTACAGATTGTCTTCTTCCTGCAACTGGATTTTATTTATTTATTCATTCATTCATTTAGCTAGTTAGTGAGGCAATCAGAGTTAAGTGACTTGGCCTAGGGTCCCACAGCTAGTAAGTATCAGGTGTCTGAGGCCAGATTTGAACTCTGAAACTAGATTTAAATAAATTCCTGTGCATTATAATTCTCTTTCATTTTTACAACATCTCTCTTTAGAGACCAATCTTGGACATTACTCACTAGCCTTTTCAGATTCCCCTCTCCAGGCTTCCTTCTTAACTATTTGTTGAGAACAGACTGATAATCTGTGTCTGTCCCATTTGTTTGCTGAAGCATCTCCTTCTTTAACTTCTCCTCTAAAAATAGGTTGCCTTCCAATGAATGTTTGTTGGCTTAACATAGCACCACCCTCTTGTCTTGAAACTTATAAGGTAGGTTTCTAATGAGTGTGCTAATCCTGAATCACCTTCATAAACCAAATGAGGAATGGGCTGTAGATAATGGAGTTGAAGCTAAAAACCTTTATAGTATAGCATGATGGTTCTGGGTTTGAAACTTTAGAGGAAATGTGACAAGTCACATTTACTTGTAAAGAAAAAATAACTATGGTCCAACATTGCATCACCACCAAAATTGTTATGTTGAAGGATTTGGGGAATAGTTCATGATCACCTAACTGGATAGTAGAAAGTATAAAACAAAAGTCTGGTACATAAACCAATTGGAAATAAAACAGTACCAGGCATGATGGTGCAGGACTATAATCTCGGCTACTGGGGGAGGCTAAGCCTAGTAGATCCCTTGAGTTTAAGAGTCCCAAGCCATAATAAGGCTAAAGTTGATGGGTGTTCACATATAGTCTGGCACTAATACGGTGAATTCTTAGGAGCAGAAGGCTGCTAGGCTGCCTAAGAAAGGTGAATATGTTTCCTTGTTGGAAAACCTTCAGTACCAATCTGTTTTGGGATGGGCCTATGTGTGGCAGTTTAAAATGCCAGCCTGTGTGAGAAAGGGAGACTCAGGAGAGAGAGAAAGAGGGAAGGAGAGAAAGGAGGGAGGGGGAAAGAGAGAGAGAGAGAGAAAGGAGAGAGGGAGAGAGAGAGAGAGAGAGAGAGAGAGAGAGAGAGAGAGAGAGAGAGAAAGAGAAGAAGAAAGAGAAGGAGGAAGAGAAATAGAAAGGAAGTAAAAGAGTAGGCATCACATTTAATTGTAATGATTTTGAAAAGTTTAATGAGAAACACAATACTTTTAGAGAAATTAAATCTTATTTTTTCATATGCAGATACATATATGAAATGAATGAGATATATATTTTCAGATGTCCATTTAAAGAACTTATATGTGAAAATCTACACTAATGGAAATAATGTATTTCATAAATTCAAAGTATTCTCATATAGAAGATATTGCCAAGACATGATAGGAAAAGTCTGTGAAGGATAACAAGCAAATGAACCTCTGAGTATGGACCCCTTTAAATATCAAGTGTTCTATCCACTGAGCCATCTGGCCTCCCTATACCAGACATAGGGGCAGGGTAATCACACATCTCATGATGTGTGATTCCAGGCACAGAAACATGAGAGGGCAGAACTAGAATGGGGCACAGTGAATAGTCAAGTTTGGTTGTTTTGCAGGATGTCTAGAGGAAAAGAGCAGATAAGACTGGAATATTAGGCTGAAGCCAAATGATACAGAACCTTAAATTCCAGGATCAGGAGTTTATCCTTTATTCAGTAGGTACCAGGGGTGGGGGGTGGGTGGGAGCATGCTATTAATGGTTTAATCAGAGATGTGTTTTAGGACAGTTAGTTGGGCTCTAGCAATATGGAGAATGGATTGGAAAGTGATTGATTAGAATCTTGAAGACCATTTAGGAGACTAAAAATAGCCTATTCAAGAGAAAACAAGGGTCAGAAATAGGCTTATACCTATTTTAAGCCCTGCAAATCTTTTTGATGTTGCCACTTACAAGTATAATTGATTCCATTATTCTGATCAGCAGAAGCAGCTGGGTGGTGCAGTGGATAGGGTACTAGACTTGGAGTCGGGAAGAAGTGAGTTCAAATATAACCTCAGTACTTGACTAGCTGTGTGTCCCTGAACAAGTCACTTAAGCCTGCCTCAGTTTCCTCATCTGTAAAATGGGTATAACAATACAACCTACTTCCAAGGGTGGTGAGAATCAAATGTGATAATATTGTAAAGCACTTTGAAAACCTTAAAGTGCTAAATAAATGATGATTTATCATCATCAAATTTTGAAAGGAGATAAAGGAGCATGAGGAAAGAAAAGGTAGTTTTTTATCAGGAGAGTGGTGGAACTGGGAAACTTTATTACAAGGGGTGCAGGAGTGAGTGGGTGAGGAAATTTTGAGGTATTATCATAGTCAAGAGAAGAGCTTTTGTTTGTTAGGCCAGAAGATAACCTGAGTACATTTAGAGCTCCCATGAGAAATGGGATGATTGATACTGCAGAGCCCAGGAGGAGATGATAGGGTCCTACAGCTAGACAAGATCCTTAGAGGTCATCTCATCCAACCACTCTGACTTTGTAGATAAGGAAAGTGAGATCCAAGATGGAAGTGAATGCCATCAAGGGTACAAGTCAAGGGTAAGGCAAATGACAACTCTTTATTTGTAGTATTTCAGGCATCTCTGTAAAGTAAAAGGTATAACCACTGGTTAAGAGTGACAAAGAGGAGGGTGGAATTTGGTGTTTGAGGAAAGATTAGAAAGGTTAGAAAACATTTGTGGGATATATGATAAAGAGGCAAAAATGTATTCAAGGAGCAGGAAGGGTCCATTTGGGATAAGACAACATACATCTGTGGTTGACTCAGGCAATGATGTTTTATGATTGTCCCCATATAGTGTTTGACTATTTACAGGTAGGAGCAGGAGAGGCAGATACTGTGAATTACATAAGGTTGAGGGTTAGAAGAGTGGGAATAGCAGTCCAGGCAGGATTGAGAGTGGAAAGGGTATTTGAAGTGGTTGACTGAATGGTCAAGCTTGGGTTGGAAGGTAAGTGAAGCTAATGGTTAATAAACTTGTAGATTAGAAAGAGACTGAGGGCTCTAAGAAGATAAAGAATGAATATGGAAGAAATAAGGGTAGTGAAAGCAGAAGGAAAATGGATTGTTCTCAGATGCTAATTTCAGAGTACAGCATCTTGAAGGAAGATCCAGGAATTGTGAGTTTTAACATTTGCCCACTTAGGTGAATAGTCAAATTAGGGCACAGGTGAGGTTCATTGTGATGAAAGATAGTTAGAATAGTCATCAATGTGGATATTAGAATCTCTGATGAAGATGGCAGAAATTCAAGGTAGAGAAGAATGGGTTAGGAGTTATAGTTATTGAGAAAAGTAGGAGAGTGAATAGGTTAGTAAGACCAGGTGAGGTTAGAATACTTGGCAAGTGTGAATTTGAAATGAGAAACTGTTAAGTGATGTTGACAGACTAATTTTATGGAAGTTTCAGTGGGGAGCAAGGGATATGGCATTTCTACCTTTAGGGAACAAACTGGACTAACCACAGACCAAACAGATAACTTTTAAAACAAATATCTAAAGCTTAGGATAGAAGAGGGATTGTTTGTGTTGCTTCAATATGTAGCTAAAAATTGTATTAAAGGAACATTCTAGTAAAGGTATATTTCTTTCTTACAAGATCTAGCCCCAAGATAAGTTTATCCTAAAATATTTTCTATTTTAGTTCTCTGTTGAAAACTATAATTTTATTATCATTATCATAAAGGGTTATGTGATATAAATGGCTACATTTTAAAATGTCGCTTTTATTATATCTTGGAGTGAAAAATAAACAAGCCACTAAAACATAATAAAACCCAATCCTTATATGTGGGATAGCAATGCAATTCTGTAATGGAAGTCAATGGAAAAAAAAAACAAAAACCACCCCTCCCTCCCAAACCAAAATAAAAACGTGAATTGATTTAGAGGAGTCATGGTAGAAATGCCTTTTTGAGAATGATTCTATTCCCTAAAGTACTGCATACCCCTACTGACAAGATTAAAAGTCATTTGCCCAATTGACATGAGCATGATATCCCAGGATAGGATATTCATAAATAACCTAGCTGTATTTGTTTTTGACAGGATGTCAAGTTATTGTTTTAAGCTGAATTCAAAGGGACAGATTCAGCTGCCATTTCTTAGAGATAAGGTGGCAGGCAGTGTAATTGAATTGACCACATTCTTCTCCCTCTTTAGCCCTCAGAATTGCATGGGATGTCTAAGAGCACGGCCAGCAGAACATGGCCTGCCAGGGTCTGAAATAGTCTCAGAGTTTAGCATACCCCTAAATTGAGAGGCACTGAGCTATTGGCATTCATTTCAATTACTGTGAAAGGAAAAGTTTAGCACAAACTGATCTTTAGAAGTAAAGTCTGTGATGAAAATTTAATTAAATGCTTTGCTTTGAACTCCTTTTCTGGATTGCAGCCCCTGTATTGTCTGCCACATGCAACACAGCTGAGGGAGGCTCATGAGGGAGGCTTCCTTGCTCCTAAAAGCCAGTTGGAGGAGTGAATTAATTGACAGTGTAATTATTTTAACTAGGATTAAAAAGGAAAAAAAATAATTTAATTAGTATTAATTATGCAATACACAGAGAGTTGGTAATGAAATCTGCCCCAAAGACTGCATTGTTATTAAAATTAAAGTTCAATTCCAAAGCTTTGAAGCTCTGGGATATAATGCCAGCCCCACCCCCTATCTTTTTTTTTTAAGGATCAGGTTTACCAGAAAATTTGATTTGAATATTTTACTTTACTAAGTCCTGCAGGCCAGTGGTTTTATGGTTCCTACAGTGATTAAATGTATCAGTAATCACAGATATCTTTGCAGTTGCTTGAGGGCATGGTACAGTGAATAGCTCCCAGCCAGCTGAAAACCAGTTTAAGGTTAATTTGTCTCATTGGAAAACATAATCTCTGTAAGAGAACATTTTCTGTATGAATATATTTCTCTTTGAGAGTTGATTCATCCTAAAAGAGAAAGAAGCATACAACTAATTCTTAGCCAAGCTGGGTTCCTTGCTATTCCTAAAATTCACTGCATCTCTCAATTCCATGCTATTCTACCAGACTGAGAACTTCATGCTTTTGCAGCAGACTTTCCCTCATAACATTCCCTCATAATTTCCTCCTCACCTCTTCACCTTATAATCCATAGGTCCCTTCAAGGTTCAGATTTTGTACCATCTCCTACAGCAGTGGTTGCCAATGCTTTTTGTTCTGGGAACCCCTTTTAGCAAAAAGATTTGTTGTGAACTCTCAGGATAATTTAATGTATTCCTCATAACATTCTTTTAGATTTATTCATTAAATATGACAGCTATAATGATAATTTGTATCCCTCAAAGTTCCAAATTAAATTTATATTATGTAATTATAGTTATAATATTTTATTCTGCTTATAGTTATTACAATGCTAAATGTGAAATTCTGAAGTTTTAATTATAAAATAATTACAAATATTTTATGTGGGACAGCCTGTAAGAATGAAAAGAAGTAACCCTGAACCATTATAGGATTTCATATTAAATTTATTTCTTTTATAAATTTTTTTGACTATAAATAACATTTTGATGAAACAAGTTATTATTTGGGAGATATGTAACAATTGAAATCATATGTAAAATTAAATTTGATGTTAGCTTATTTGTCTGAGCAAAATTTTGCAGTATGTGGTTCAACACCAGATAAACAGCCTTTAGTCTGGTTTTGTATTGATTTTATTTCTGTATTTTGATTTAAAACAAGAATACAATGAAAATTCCCATTCACATAAATATATAGTGGAAAATGGCAGGAGAATTTTGCAAACCCTCTTGCTAAGGGGATAGAATTAAAGAAAAAATTTATCCACCTCACCAGTTGATGGAAATACAACTAGCCATGATTTAAAATATTTACTTTTCTACTGCCTAATGGCAAACATCATATTGTGCATAACACATTTTGTGCTGTGTGTATACATATATATATATATTCAATATGCATGGATATCATGACTCATATGTGACATCATGACACATATGTATTCAGTAGGCATGTTGCATTCTACCAGTAGAAGGTAAACTCCTAGAGAGCAGAAATTTTTTTTTTTGTCTGAGTTGTCCAGCTCCTAGCAAAATTCTTTGCACATAATAGATGTTTAGCTAATATGTGCTGGATTGGATCTGTATTCTGAAGGCTGCTGATAAACAATACCTACATAAAATAGCAGGCTTTATTTTAACCAAATGTTTTGCCTTCCTCAAATCTTTCATCATAGTTGTTTCCCACAATGTTAGCTATCCCCAGAGAGCATCTCCAATTCAAACATTACCAGATGTTATAACATTGGGAATAATTGTTATCCTTTAGAACATGTTTTCATCTTAGAGAAAGAATTTTTTAATGTTAAAGTGATTGAAACACTAAATCTTCAACATCGTTTGTCTCATTAATGACAAAAAACCCCGTTGTTTGATAATTAAAACAATACTCCTTATTTCAAGAGTAATTTGAAGATAGGGAAACAAAGTACAAAAAAAAAACTATGGATATGTAATTCAAAGGAAAATACAAAGATAGATACTTCTCTGAAAGAACTTATAATGAAACTGGGTAAACAAGTATGTTAATGGATATGATGCAAGGGAAGGTGAAAGAAGTACAAAGGAGAAGTCCAAGCAAAGTGTGATAGAGAATTTTTTTAATATAATTAATTAATTTTTTTAAGCAATTGGGGTTAAGTAACTTGCTCAATGTTACACGGCCAATTATTTCTGGGTGTGATACTAAGTATCAGAGTCTGGATTCGATCCCAGGTCATCCTGACTCTGGGGCCAGTGCTCTTACTCACTGTGCCACCTGGCCACCCCTAAGCAATTGGGGTTAAGTAACTTGCTCAAGGTTACACCGCCAGGTGTTTCTGGGTGGGTGCTAAGTATCTGAGCCCGGATTCGATCCCAGGTCATCCTGACTCTGGGGCCCGTGCTCTTACTCACTGTGCTACCTTTCAGCTCCTGAGAATTTTTAAACGGAGAGATCATTTTCATCTTTTGGAGTCAGAGAAGGCTTTTTAGATTGTTGACACTGGAGGAGGTTGACTTCAACAACTAGAGATGGAGGTGGGGGCTGGGACTGTGTGAGCAGAAATGGAAAGACAGGAAATGGAAGGACAAGGATGAATAGAGAAAATGGCAATTTGGTTAGAAATTAGAATTTATGAAGGGGAATAATGGGAGATAATATTTAGAAAGGTGGCCATCAGAAGCCATGTAAAGAGAGAAGAAAAGAGGATAAACAACAGAGGGGGGAGGGGTTGAAACCATCGGTATTTGAGGATTCAAAAAAGGAGCTAGGGAAAGACTGGTCAGACAGGTAGGAAAATGAAAAATCAGTCCTGAATGTAAAACCCTACAATTATTCTAGAGACATTAAGATTATCAAGAAGGGCAGGTGGTCACTTGTGTTAAATGGTGCAGAGAAATAAAGGAGTATAGGTATCAGAATGGGTCTTGAAATCCAAGTTCAGGTGTTCTTATTTAATTCATTGGAAAGGTAGAGAAATCTTTTGAGTGAATGAGTGATGTAACTAGAATGGTTCATTAGGAAGGTTACTGGGGCAGTCATATAAAAGATGGATTAAAGAGGGAACAGAAAGAAGGAAAGAAGACCAGTTAAAAGGGCATAAAATTAGCCTTAGTTAAAAGATATGAGAACTTGAATGGTTGCAGGGGAGAGATGTGAAAAATACCACAGAATTCAAATCAAAAGTACTTGGCAACTGATTGCATATGTTGGTTGAAGGAGAGAGAAGAGTCAGAGATGATGCTGAGGTTAGATTCCTAGGAATGTGGAGCCATTAACAGAAATAAAGAAGTCAGGAAGGGAGGCAGGTTTTGTTTAATATGAAACTTTTTTTTTAAATTAAAATTACTTATTAAATAATTTTCTCCTCTGAAAGTCTTTAGATTTTTATCTGCCTGGAGTGGAGTGGCAGAGTCCTGTGAGCACTAGGAAGATAGAGATTATATGATTTGCCTAACTTCATTTTAGCTATATGTCTTCGGGTACTGAGGATTTACTGAATAGTGATGTAAAGAAAATAGATTTTTCATTCAATTTTTAATCTTTATTTGAAATGTTTCCTTTTGATAAGGTATGGGCTCTGGGAGCCTCCTTGACCTCTCCTTGAGTCCTTGAGGTACAGCTCTGGGAACCCCCATTGGACTCTGATTAAATTGTCCCATTTGATGAGGCATTTGCATGAGGCCATAAGCCTTACATTGTGGCTGGGCCCAAACCTCTGTTACTAGACTTCCTACCCTTGAGCCTATCAAAATATCAATCCACCCTTAAACTGTCCTAGTCCACCTTTGTCTGTAGTCTTCAGGTAGCCTCCAGCAACTTCCCACCCTTAATCACTCATTGATCTCTTTTGACTTCTCCTGAAGACCCTTCCCAAATTCCTCCTCTAGACCACCCCTAGATTCCTCCCACAGCCTTCTGTATATAAGACCCCATCTTGTCTCCACGTTTGTGAGAGCATTATAGAATGACCTAGCACAGACTTACTCTGTGTCTAATACAAGCGAACTTTTAATAAACTTAAAAAAAATAATTTTCCTTGGCTGAGAGAAGACTTCAGTCGAATTCATTCAGCAGGACCTGGTGTGTTGATATTTTGGGGTCTCCAGACAACCCTAACCCACTTTATGGATAACCTCTTCAATTTCAACCAGTGGTTATCATTTCAAGGACTCACTTACTTTGTATTTTGATTTTTTATACTATACAATTTCATGAACTATTTTTGTGCCAACTACATATTATGTCTGTTGAACTCTACTAATCTTATATAAATCACTTCAATTTAACTAAATTTCTTAAGATAGTCTGAAAGGTAACCATTTATCTTTGAGAATTCTCTCTAGTGTTACTTCTAATCTATTGTAAAAATGATAAAAGATTTGATTTTTACACAATGCTATCATTTTAGCCTATCTGACAAATCAATCAGAGTTCAGGTTCTAATTAAGAGATACAGGAAATAACTGTCTGAAAGACTTCCAGGTATGGAAAGATACGCAAGGCAAGTTCAGTGAACACTGTTCTAGGTAGGCTCTGGATTATGAGCCTACAGAGAGTTGCATATCACCCTAGTTTCCCTGAATACTGGGGGTTAGGTGGCCCTCATAGGCAAATATCTGGAAATATGATGATGGTGATTGGGATCACTGCCTTAAATGATGATCACCTTCATTGTTTCCTCCTTTTGTGGAAGAAGTTCTTGTGCCCCTTTGGTGCTCTAGTTGGGAAATCCTGACAAAAAAATGGCATTTCCAACAGAGAAAAATTAATATCATATTATTATATTAATAGCCAATTATTAAGTTGTGATCCATCCTTTTCTTCCTGTTTTTTTAAAGTCCACTCCTGAAAAGGTCAGTATGCCTTTGAAGGGCAGGACTGAGTAAAGATATTCTCCTAACCCTCAAAGTACAAGATTAACTCTCATCCTAATTTCTGTTTAGACTCTAAATAGAATCTAGTCTGGGTGAGCCTTTGTCTGGGGGAAGAACCTCCAGTCCTAGATCCCCTCCATTAGAGAATAGAGCAAGTTAGTTCATGAAGGAGAAAACCAGCCAGGGAGGTCTATATGGAAATGTCTTCCCCTGCCTAGAAGCCTTGAAACTTCTGAGCCTTGTGATTAAACCACAGTTCTCAGCAGGACAAGTGTAATACTTTTAGCCCACCTCCTTGATATCCATCAATCAGGTTTGATTTTCACTTGTCAGGGGAATTACCATTCAGAGGGGATTTAAGGCAGTTTAGGGTCTCCCTTGGGGTCTCTAGTTAACAGAGAAATCACTGACAATTTATTGATCACCAACTAGCCTAATTAAAAATTGATTATTAAATATCCAGAAACTCTGTCTCAGGAATTTTCCGTCAGGGGATTGAGGTCAGTTCCCACTGGGCAGAGGTATATAACTGGGTCTGTAGCCTTGGGCTTGGGGCTTCAATTGCCATTTCAGCATATAATCCTTTTGTAGTTTGCCTTGAAGTGGACATCTTCAAAAATGGGGAGACAGTAAACTATGAGAATCTATACATGACTTTCTTTTCTGTGTTGGGAAATGTAGAAGCTTGTTGCTGGGAAACAAACAAGCTAGTTGCTGGGAAACAACCATGCAAAAAAGGAAAACTTAAGACATGAATTCATAACTATCACATAGAAAGCAAATTGGGTTAGTACAGGTTGGACTCTTTAAGCTGATTCACAGACCAACAATATAACTGCTGTCTATGATAGTTATAATGGACTTCAATATGCTTTTCAAATATTTATTTATTAATTTAAAAAATACATCCATTCAGACAAGTCACTGTGAAAATCTAAACCATTGCTTTCAAATTCCTTTTATTCCTTGGATGAGATGCCTTTTAGAGATAACTATCTGAATGAGATTGCCTTCAGTAAAATGAGATTTACTTTCTTTGATCTCATGCACTAATGTATCTTTTAACTTTAATATTTTCTGTGCTTTTTAAAAAAATCAATCATTCTAGGGAGAGGGGAAAAGAGGGAGATGAGGAGAATAGGATGACTAAAAGGAGGAAAAGAGAGAGAAGTGAGAGAGAGGAGGAGGAGAAAAAGTTAGATATATATTTGATATTTAACATAAGGCTAGATATGGGGATAGCAAGGTTTTTTTTAATGTAACATAAAAATTGCCTTGTCAAATGGTACATTCTATCCAGCCCTATAATATTTCTGAAAGTAGTGAATAGGAACTCTCTCTCTCTCTCTCTCTCTCTCTCTCTCTCTCTCTCTCTCTCTCTCGAGAGAGAGCTTTTTTGTGAGAGTAAACTGACATAATTCAAGAGTTAGGGATAAACAAACAAACATCCTCTTTTCCTTTAGTGACCTATTATAGATGTCATTCATGAATTTGTTTGCACAATTTTGAATCTATTTTTATTTGTAGTCTGGGCCAAAGTTTGTGTGCTGAATTTCAGAAATTTAATATTCCCCCACAAAGAAAACTGTGCCAAAATTTTATTTGATATTAATTGACTACTCTCAAGCTTTAAGGGCTGCTGTCTCCTTGTTTTTATATTCAGGAATCTAGTGAATGAATATATGCTTGATTTATTCATATCCTCCATGATTACATTTCAGATCAGATCTACTCCTGGCTTAATGTTGTGTGGCCTGGAAAGTGCTGCTCTCTTTGGGATCTTCCCTCATCCCCTTCTACCATCCCCAATCCATACCATACCTAGTCCATCATCCTATTTAGTGTCACTGTCCTGTGGTCAGATAAGCCATGCTGTTTTATAACCTGGAATTTTATAGACAAAGGAAATGTACTTTATTAAAGACTATAAACAAGTTAAGACTCAAATCCAGTATCCTTGCCTTTCCATCTTCCTCTCTAACAATGTTTTCTTTCCCAAATAAGAGTTAGCAGAACATCTGCTGAGTTATTTTCAATCTGAGAACATATTTTGTCCTTTCCTAATCTCATTCTCTTGAGATTATTTTCCATTCACTTTGTAAAATACTTATGTAATGGGGTTTTGGCACCTACCTGGATCACCTAAGATGTGGGTGCCCATGTGGGAGATGGCAAGGATTAGCTTTGGGGAGGGAGGCTGGCATTGTGGGTAACATAGCAGGTGAAAGAGAACAGCTTCTTTCTGTTATCTGTTATTGGAACTGCCTGCATCTTTAAATTTATCTACTGGAGGTGGTTCATAGATCTCTCCATTTCATGTGGCATATCAACTATAGTAGAAGTGTCCTGCAGTCAAAAAGGAGTGAAGGAAAAAACTGAGAGCTTCCTTTCCTTTCTTCTAGACCAGATGGCCCTGAGAAATGAACTTGAAGTAGAACTTGGGGTGGGGGGCAGAGCCAAGATGGCAGCAAAAAATCAGGAAAACTCCCTGCGCTCCCCACATAACCATCTCAAATACCTATAAAAATGACCCTAAACAAACTTTAGGGCTACAGAACCCACAAAGTGACAGAGAGAAAAAAAATCTCCCACTAAAGACAGCCTGGCAGGCAGACAGGAAGGCTCCAACAGTTGGCTGGGATCAGAGCCCAGTCCTGCTTGAGCTGGTGGTTTTAGCCTCAGAGTAGCCGACCAGCTGCGGCTAGAGGGACTTCAGGAGAGTAGATCACCAGCAATTGTGGTGGTTTCCAGAATTATCAACACATAAATGCCAAAGACAAAGTGAGAGGTCAGTGTAGACTTTGGGAACAGTGAGTCCGAGAGTGTGGTCTGGCCTCCGCCCCCTGAAGGGAGAAGTGGATGCTTCAGAGCTCCTGGCCTGCAGATTGTAGGGGGACCAACCAACCATTCTGAGGGTTAATCACTCTTGCTTTAACCTGCTTGGATCTGGATTGCTATCTAGGGTGGAGGTCCTGGGGTGTCTGACCAGTGAGCCAGAGCATGTGGAGGCTTCAGAGATGGCAGCCAACTAATAGCTCCAGCAGCTGTGAAAACCCCAGCTATTTGGAACAAACCTTTCCTCTTTGGAAGCAGAGTTCTACTGTGGCACAAAGCTCAGAAATCAAGTAATTGAGTAGCAACATGAGCAAGCAAAGGAAGCAAAGCAAGCACAACAATCCAACTTTGAGTTCCTTTTTTGGGGAAAAAGGATCAAAGTATGGAATGGCAGGAAGACAATGAAGTCAGAACTCCTGCACCAAAAGCTTCCAAGAAAAATATGACTTGGTTACAGTCCATAGAGGAGCTTAAGAAGGACTTTGAAAACCAAATAAGAGAAGTAGAGGAAAAATTGGGAAGAGAAATGAAAATGATGCAAGAAAACCATGAAAAAAGAGTCAACAGCTTGACTGAAGAAAACTACACCTTAAAAAATAGACTATCTCAAATGGCAAAAGAGGCTCAAAAAGGCATTGAGGAGAAGAATGCCTTAAAAAGCTGAATTTGCCTGAAGGAAAAAGAATTTCCAAAGCTCACTGAAGAGAATAATTCCTTCAGAATTAGATTGGAGTAAATGGAAGCTAATGACTTTATGAGAAATCAAGATACTACAAAATAGATCCAAACAAATGAAAAAATAGAAGACAATGTGAAATATCTCATTGGAAAAACCACTGACCTGGAAAATAGATCCAGGAGAGATAATTTAAAAATTATTGGACTATCTGAAAGTCATGATCGAAAAAGAACCTAGAAATCATCCTTCAAGAAATTCTCAAGGAAAAGTGCCCCGATGGTTTAGAACCAGAGGGTAAAGTAGAGGTTGAAAGAATCCACCAATCACCTGTTGAAAAAGATCACAAAAATAAAAATCCTAGGAATATTATAGCCAGGTTCCAGAGTTCCCAGATCAAGGAGAAAATATTACAAACAGCCAAGAAGAAACAATTTGAATATTGTAGAAACACAATCAGAATAACACAGGATCTAGCAGCTTCTACATTCAGGGATTGGAGGGCTTGGAATATGATATTCCAGAGGTCAAAGGAGCTGGGATTAAAACCATGAATCCTCTACCCAACAAAACTGAGTATCATGTTTCAGGGGAATATGTGGTCATTCAATGAAATAGAGGACTTTCAAGCATTCTTGATGAACAAAAAACAGAGTTAAATAGACAATTTGACATTCAGATACAAGAAGCAAGAGAAGCATGAGAAGGTACACAGGAAAAAGAAATCATAAGGAACTTATCAAAGTTGAACTATTTACATTCCTACGTGGAAAAACAATAATTGTAAGTTATAAAACTTCTCTCAGTATGAGAAGAGTTGAGGGAATATAAATGTATATATATGTATACATACATATATGTCTATATAGGAGGGTATATGTGCATAAGAATACATATGTGAGTGTGTGTATATATGTGTACAGGTATATATAGACAGAGGGCACAGGACTAATTGAATAGAAAGGGATGATACTTAAAAGGTGAAAATGAGAGGTGAGAGAGGAATATAATGAAGAGATGGGGAGAGACAGAATGGGGTAAATTATCTCATAAAGAAGAGGTAAGGGAAAACTATTACAATGGAGGGGAAGAACAGGAAGGCAAAAGGGAATGGGAAATTTTACTCTCATTGAATTTGGCATAGGAAGGGAATGATATACACACTAAATGGCGTATCTCACTCTACAGGAGAGTTGGGGGGAAGGGCATGAGAGGGGGGATGATGGAGGGGAGGGCAGACTGGGGGGGAAGGAAGTTGGAATCACAAGGGACAGCGTCAAAGTAGAGAATAGAACAAATTTATCCAGGATAGGATGGAGGGAAATATAGTCAGTCCTTCACAGTATATCCATTATGGAAATGTTTTGCATAGCTCCACACATACAACCTTTGTTGAATTGCCTATCTTCCCAGTAAGGGTGGGTGACGAGGAAGGAAGGGAAAGAATTTGGAATTCAATATTTTAAAATCAAATGTTAAAAATATATATATATTATTATTATTATTTTTAACATGCAACTGGGATATAAGATATACAGGCACTGGGGTATGGAGATCCATCTTGCCCTACTGGAAAGTTTGAGGGGAACATGGGGGGAGGATATAGGAGAGAGCAGATTGGGGGAGGGGGTATGTAGTGGGATCACTGTTTTTGGGTGGTGGGTAGGGGAAAGATGGGGAGAAAATTTGTAACTCAAAATCTTGTGGAAATGAATGATGTAAACTAAAATAAACACAAAATTTAATTAAGAAAAAAATTTAAAATTAGAACTTGGCTTTGGTTTTATTTTGTTTGTACTTTTTAGTTTTAGGGGTAGGAAGTGGAGTCCAGGACCTGGCAGCTGAAACCATGGGTCCTAAGAACTCAGGATTCTGGTCTGGATGTTGTAGTCAGCCCAGAGGGAAGCCCTCAGGAGCCAGGATGCTTAAGGGAAGCCCAGAGGGTATTTGGACTTGGAACTAGGTGCTACTGATTCCATATTGTTTTGAGTTAAATTGTGAATCTGATCCTCCTTCCATCACCAGAGACTGAGGTGGTGTAGGGTAGGTTAAACCCTGAGATATGTGGAGGATAATGTTTGTAGGTTAATTCTTGCTATATCTTTGAAGTAAATGTTCCTTTGTAAAAGCTAATCTGGTATTAACTGTTTAAATGCAGCTGGGGTGCTTGGACTCTAAAACTGGGGATCTTTATACAGTGGATGTGAAGGGTCTTAGGGTTTCCCTACTGAGCAAGTTCTTGCATTGGGTCTGGAATCCTAGTCTTGAACCTCCCCCCCCCCCCGTGTGACTTGAGCTCCTTGTCTGGGACTTCATTTATTGTACATAGAACTGAAATCAAATAAAACAAGCCTAAAGCCTGTTTCTTGAGGCTATCTGGCCTAGAGGGAGGGGAAGTATGTTCTTGGATGCTTCTCTCATGCCAGATCACTGCATGACAGCCCTGCTGTGGGTGTATGAGGCCTTTGCTCCTAGATAGCTTTCTGAAAGATCATACAATGTATTGACAATAGTATGAGATGCTGGAAATAGAGAAGGACTGTGCCTTGGTCAAGCAGCTTAAAAAACTCAGGCATTTCCAGCTACATGGCCAAAGGAAAGAGGCTTCTCTCACCTATGGGGTAGGCCAATATCTAATGCAGAATGTCCTTGCCTTCCAGAAGCAAGTTCCTGGTCTTTCCATCTTAGGTGATGTTTGTGGCTGTTTTTCCTTGTTCTAAAAGAGGACCTTAACATTAGGGAGATGATGCCAAGACATGTAAGTGAATTGGATTTAAGTGAGGGAGGGCTGTGCAAAGTCACCAGCCTCACTTACTCCTCTGGAGTCATCCTGGTCCAGTGGCAAGACACAGATCAGGATAACTGGAGATGGTCCTAGATGCAGTGGGAAACCTTGGCCTTTTTAAGCTAAGGTCTTCCCTGACTTCTCACTTTGACTGAGACAATGCCTGTTCAGTGATTAAGGCCAGTTAAGAAATGAGGCAGAGAATGACTTCTTTATCTAGTCCAAAAAAAAAGAAGAAGAAAGAGGAAGGAAGAAGAAAGAAGAAGAAGAAGAAGAAGGAGAAGGAGAAGGAGAAGGAGGAGAAGGAGAAGGAGAAGGAGAAGGAGGAGAAGGAGAAGGAGGAGAAGGAGAAGGAGAAGGAGAAGAAGAAGAGTCAATTTGGTTTCTGGCACAAACAGAAATAATTGTTATTTACATCCACTCTGAGTCAATTAGGGCCCAAAAAATGACCACTTGGGAATTGGCCTGGGACCTGTTGTTGGCCAATCCATGCGAGCCCAGTGATTTGGGTTTAAGGCATGGTCCTTAAGAAAAAAAAGTTTCAGAGATCAAAATTTACATTCCTTTGGGTAGAATACCCCAGGTAAGGGAAGATTCCCTATGTAGACTGAGGGAAGAAAAAAAAAAGAAGAGAAAAGAAAAAAAAGTTGAGTTGTCCAACTGGCCAGTTCCAATTGGTTCCCCAGTGAGCCAGCACCTCTTTCTACTCACAGAGGTTATTGTTTGTCCTTCCTTCTTAAAGAGTACTATGACATCAGGAACATGATGCAATGGCATTCAAGTGAATTGGATTTAAGTGAGGGAGGGCTGAGTAAAGTTACCAGCCTCACTTTCTCCTCCAGAACCATCTGGGTGATCTAGGCATGTACAGAAACACCATAACACTAACCTAACTAATCTAAGAAGCTGTATGTCTTTGTCTTTTAACTCATAGCTATAAATATACCTTTTTGTAGGCTAAAATCCATGGAGGACCTATTAAACAAAATATAAAATGGATAAGCAGAAATTAATTTATAAAATAAAATTAAAATGTATATGTATTAAATATCTTTACTATATGTCCTAGGTAGAGGGTACTTAGGACAGTTGCTTCTTAGGAAGTTTTCAGTGCCAGAAGTTAAGCATCTTCTACTTAAATACTTAACATCAATTCAAGATCAAGCAAAAGCAACATGAAAATGTTTTTTGAGTCCTTATCTATGTAATCCATCATTCCTCAAGGTCAATGAAAGTTTCCTTTATCTAGCCAGACATAACACTGGAAATAACTTCAGAGGGTTACATCTATTCCATCTCCCCTACTTCAGGTATCCCAGGAAGATATTTGTTTTTCAAAATGTCACTGGTATAAATGAATCCAGAATATTCCTTAATTATATTTTCTGGCATCTCAGAATATCTGATCTAAATCTCTAGGTCATATAGGCAAAGGAGGAGAATTTAGAATTTTCCAACTGAATGGATATATTAAAAAGAAATGCAGTGTAATTTAGTGGACAAAGCATTAGACTTGGCTTCAAATCTTGGTTCAGATCTTGATTTTACCTAAAATCTATGTGACCTTGGTTAAGTAATTTAACCTATCTGGGCCTCACCTCTAAAATGAATGGTAGTACTAGATGATCTATAAATCTCTTTACCTGCTTAAATTTTGTCATTCTGTAAGTATTAAAAAAAAACTAAGGCTGTTAAATTCTTTCTATAAAGCAGAGATCAGTAATCCTTAACTCTACCATGCCATATGTTTTTGAGGGCTTCTCTCTACTCAGCCACCAGGCTACAGAAGACAGAAAAGCTGGATTCTTTCACCTGTGGCCACTGAAATAGAATGAAAAGGGGATGGGGGTGGGGAGTAAAAACAAAAGAAATAGTCCAAAGAAGGTTTTCAAGAATGAGAATGATACCCTTCCACTTATTTATGATGAGTTAAAAATGGCCACTTGGAGATTTAAAAGTCACCCGGTGAAACAATCAAAGCCTTGTGCTTTTCTAAAGTGGTATAAATATATAGATTTTGAAAAAAATCAATAAAAAGAATTTTAAAATGACTTTCTTGCATCATCATCTGCCTGCCAGAATTTCAAGCTGGGGGTCAACTAGACAGACTGGTTGGTATCTGGGGACACTCTGGTATCAGACTAGGAGCAGAATCTACTCCTTTCAAAAGATGAACTTACCATCAAAGAAAGAGGAAAAGAGCCCATAAAAAAATCTATAGCAGTTCTTTTTGTGGTAGCAAAGAAGAGGAAACTAAAAGGATAAGCATCGGATTTGGAATGGTTGAACAAATTATGGTACATAGCTATAATAAAATACTATTGTGATGGAAAAAAATGATGAGATGGTTTCAGAGAAACTTGGGAAAGCTTATATGAACTGATGCAGAGTAAAGTTAGAAGAACCTGGTGAACAATTTGTAGAAGAACAATAACACTGTAAAAACATATTTTTGAATGATTTGAGAATTCTGATACACATAGTAATCAATCATGATTTCAAAGAAATGCTACCCACTTCCTGTCAGAGAGGGGATAGACTTTGTATAGAATGAGAGACCAAGGTAAGAATTTGTTTTGTTCTACTATGCAAATTTGTGAGAAGGATTTTGTTTGAAGGAACTGGAGAGAGGGAAAGCTTTTTGTTTTGTTTTTTGAAAAAAAAAGAAAAAAGATGATCATCTCACAGGAATAAATTAATCAACAAGTATTGATTAAGTGCTAAATATGTGTGAGATACTATACTAAGCACTAATGATACAGACAAAAGTAAAACATCCCCTCTCCTCAAGCGATGTACACTTTAACACATTTAACAGTATATACACTTTAGGTAGGTGCAGTGGATATGAAGAGAGTACCCACTAAGAGGGTTAGGGGTTGCTCTGGACACCTGAAAATACCAATATGCCTGGTCCTGCTGAATGAATTTGACTCTAGTCTTCTCAGCCAAAGAAAAGTAAAATTTATTAAAAGTTCACTTGCATGAGACACAGAGTAAGTCTGTGTTAGGTCTTTCTATGGTGCTCTCACAAACATGAAGACAGGATGGGGTCTTATATACAGAAGTTATAGGAGGAATCTAGGGGTGGTCTAGGGGAGGAGTTTGGGGAGGGTCTTCAGGAGGAGTTAATGAGGTCAATGAGTGATTAAGGGTGGGAAGTAGCTGGAGGCTACAGACAATGGTGGGCTAGGCCAGTTCAAGGGTGGAAAGTCTAGTAATAGACTTGCCTCATCAAATGGGATTCAAGAGTCCAAGGGAGTTTCCCAGAGCCTGTACTTCAAGGATTCAAGGAGATCTGGAGGGGGCTCCCAGAGCCCATACCTTATCAGATAGAGTGCCAGGCCTGGCATCAGGAAGATTCATCTTCCTGAGTTCAAATCTGGCCTCAGATACTCCCTAGCTGGTGTGACCCTGGATAAGTCACTTAACCCTGTTTACTTCAGTTTCTTTATCTGTAAAATGATCTAGAGGAAATGGCAAACCACTCCAGTATTTTTGCCTAGAAAACCCCACATGGAGTCATAAAAAGTTGGACACGACTGAAAAAAAGACTGAACTGCAGCAACATTTGAAATATATACATAATATATATAAATAAATACAAAGCAGTTTTTCAGAGGGGGTGCAGTAGCAGAGAGGAAATCTATTAGGAAATACTTCATGTATAAAGTTGTGCTTGAGATGAATCTTTTAAGGAAAACAGCAATTGCAAGAGGCAGAGGTGAGGATGGAGCATACTACATGTGTGAGGAACATGCAGTGGAAAGTCACAGACAGGAGATTTTGTGAGAAATAGCAAATAGGCCAATGTGACTGAATCACTGAATTTAGGGAATGTAGTTTTTAAGATTGGAAAGGAATGAGGAGTCCAGGCTCCAAAGAGATTTCAATGCAAAAAAGAAGAGTTTGTATTTGGTCTGAAACAAAATAGGGAGCCCCTGGAGTTTGTGTAGGAGTGGGGCATAACATGATTCAACTTTTTCTTTAGTGACTATGTGATGAATGGATTGGAGAGGTGAAAGTCTTGAGGCTGGGAGACCAAGTAGGAGGCTGTCATATTGTCCAGGTAAGAGGTGATAAGGATTTGAACTGGGGGGTGAGGGGAGACTGCAAATGGAGAAAAAGATTGACTTGTAAGAGTAATAGAAGAGATAGAAGCAATAGTATTGGCATGAAGATCATCATCAACAATACCCAAAATAGGGCAAATTAAACAAGGAGTCAGAGATAAAATAAACATTGCAAACCTGGATGACTGGGAGAATGGTGGTGCCTTCTTCAATTGCAACAAAGAAGTTCAAAAGAGGGAGGGATTTGGGGAAAAGTAATGAATTCTGTTTGGACATGTTGATTTTGTGGTGCCTATGAGACACACACAGTTAACAGTATTTAATAGACTGTGTATGGTATAAGACTGGAGCTCAGGAGAATGACTAAGGCTAGCTATCTAGCTGAGGGAGTCATCTGTATAGAGGTGAATATTGATGAGGTCACTAAGTGAAATAACGTGAAGAGAAAAGATAAGAGAGCCCAAGAAAGAGCCTTGGGTTATGCCTGTAGTTAGCAGGCATCACATGGATGATGAATGAGCAAAGGAGACAGAGGAATTATCACAAGGGTAGGATGAAAACCATTTTTTTTCAATGGTACTCAACTGAAATGAGTGCATATATCCCGCTACTTTGAAAGATATTTATTTCCAATGCAAATGAGTTTTCTTTTTTTGGACAGGGGGAGAATACGGGACTGATATCTGTGATTTCAATGATGTGTAGAGAAACTCCCTCCAACATGCAATTAGACAACCTATCTGTAACATAAAGTCTTGAAGCATTTCCCAGAGCATCAAGAAGTTAAGTAACTTGCCATAGCTAATATGCTTCTGAGGTAAAACTCGAACCCAGGTCCTTAGGACTTTGACAGCCATCCCTTTATTTACTTCTACCTCTCATCCAAATTAGTATTGCCAATTAGGATCAGGAAATTCTCCAAAGCATCCATGTTAGATAACAAGTCAGAGAAAAAGAACAAGGAAAATGATGCCTATACTTGGATCAATACAATATGTTTATAGTCTGGGCTATTTTGGTAGGTTCTTACAGAAGAATGTAGCTTGGAACTAAATGCTAATGATGTTAAATTCTATGAATAGTAGAAAGGAGAGGCATATATTTAGAGGTATTCAAAACAACTTTTAAAGACTAAAATTCTGTCATTTTGACTGAGGTGTGTTCCAGCTTTCTTGTTATTTAAGTACAGATGTACCATCGCACAGTGATTGTAAACATATTGGAAATTTTCAGTGATATAAAAGGCTAGGGCTATTTTTGCTTTCACAGAGAGTTGCTTGCCAGAATACCTCCTTACTCTTTGCTTGAAACAATACAAAGAAAGGGCCTTCTTTGTTCTGTTAACTCTTGGTCCCAACTTTCCCCCCCAAGTTCTCTTGTACTTGTGTACTTTGCCTTGAAATCTCTCTCTTCTTTTTGGGGGGAACCTCAGGACTTAGTACTCTAGCACCTCCTTCTGGTGTCTCTTTGCTGCCACCTAAGCTTGAGTTCCCCACCATTTCTGATTTGCTTGTGGGACATGCTCAAGACTGTTTCTCTTTGTCCTATTCTCTCTGAAAGACACATCAAATCCACTCTTAGGTATATGGTACGGTGAAAAAGAGTACTGGTTTGAAATCAGAGGACCTGGATTCAAATTTGCCCCTAGCTTTTTCTATACTTGGACAAAATCCTTGAACTTCTCTGGGCCAGAGTTCCTCATTTGTAAAACATTATACCTATGAGCTTATGTACCATAGGCTTATATAACTGAGTGATTGCCATAAAAACCAGAGAGAAGTTTACAGAAGTTAAGCTAGCATATCGTCCAGTTGCAAACATATAAGGGACTTTAGTTCCCAGTGTAGCTGGTACTGCCTCCCTCTTTTGGTTTTGTCTCTGAAGCTGGCTTATTTCATTTTGTATGGGCTAAATGATAGCTTTTTAGTTAATGTATATTCAGGTGGTAAGCTGTTAGCTGTCTCAGCTTTTCCAGAATCTGCTTCTCCAACTCTGTGACAGTCTCAGACTAATTGTAGATATTTGTCTTTCTGTTCTTGCTCCCTCCCACAATGAGTCAACGTGACTTTCAAGTCTGAAAAAAGTTTATAGTTGCCTCCCTGGCCATAGATTCTTTGGTCATAAGTCTTCAAAAATCATGTTCTTGCTCCTTTCAGCCTGTGACAAGAACTACCTACTTGCCCTCCAAAGTTTCCTTCCGCACCCCTCCACCCTCCCACCTCCACTCACCACCTTTGACTTCAGCCTTTCTACTGGAACCACAAAGTTGTATATGACACCCTCAGCATTAATTCATTCAGAAAACAGTTATTAAACTTCTACTGTATGGCTTTAGGTGTTGAGAGAGATACAAATAGAAATAAAACATGGTCTTTTCCTTCAAAAATTTTACTGTGTAAATTGTGTAGGTTACATCCACAACACCTTCTTTGGAGAGCTTGATTTACTTGTACCCTGTGGCTACTCACAGACTGGATGAAAATTATGAAAAGTTTTAAATGCCAAACATAAGAGTTTCCAATTTGTTCTTAAAACAATAGGGAATAATAATAGCCAGAACTGATACAGCATTTTAAAGGTTGCCCAGTATTTACATATGATATTCACTTGATGCTCACAACACTGGGAGGTAGGTGGTAAGCTGTTAGTTGGCTCAGCCTCTCTGGAATCTGCCTCTTCAACCCTGTCAGAGTCCCAGGCTGATGGTAGATATCAATCATTCTGTTCTCCTTGCTCCCTCCCATAATGAATCAACTTTCTGACTTTCAAGTCTGCAAAAAGCTTATACTTGCCTCCCTACCCCCAGATTCACTGGTCATAATAAGCCTTCAGAAATCTTCTTCTTGCTCCTTTCATCCTGGGAAACACAGATGGGGAAACATATGCTGAAGCTTAAAATGATTTGGTCAGGGTCACATAGCAAGTACGTGTCAGAGGCAGTATACGAGCTCAAAACTTTCTGACTCTAAGTCTAGCACACTATCCACTGTGCCACCTGGGGACCTCACTAGGAATCAGTAAAGTTCCATGAGAAGGGGAATGGCAGAGTCAGACTTGTGCTTTGGGAAGATTTGGCAGCTCTGGGGGAAAAGGTGAGATTAGAGGCAAGAAAGCCAATTAGGAGGCTATTGGCAGGTGAAAGGTAATGAACTATGGTGGCTATTTGAGTAGAAAGGAGATTATTTAATACAAAAAAATGTAGTGGAAGTAGAATCAACAAAATTTGACAACTGATTCAATAAGGGGAGTAAGACAAAAATGTTGAGGATTGTTTCCAAAATTATGAATCTGGGTGACTGGAAGGATGGTGGTATCATTGAAATAATTAAGTTCAGAGAAGGGTGGGTTTAGGGAGAAAGATTATATGGTTTTTTTTGGATATGTCTATCCAGTTTAAGATGTCCAACAGGCAGTTGGAAATTTGAAACTGGATCTCAGAAGAAAAAGAAAAATCTTTGCATACAAATAACCCATGGGAGGTCATGAGATCATTTAGATAGCTGTTATAGAGAGGAAAAAAAGAGAGCACAAGGTAGAGCCTAGTGGTATAGCACTGGTTCAGGGGGTAAGACATGATAATCTAGGAAAGAGAAAGAAAAAAGAACCAGCACGTTGTAGGACAAGAATAAGAAGAGAGGATAGTGTTAGAGAATCCCCCAAAGGACTGTGTATCTATGATGTGGTGATGATCAACACTGAGGAATAAGAATAGAGAAAAAGTCACTGGCTAGAAATGAAAAGATTGTTGTTGACTCTGGAGACAGCATTTTCTATAGAAGCCTACCTGGGTTAAGAAGATAATAAGAGTAGAGGACACAGAGGAAATGAACCTAGAGGAGCTTTTCCAGGAGTTTGGCTGTGAAAGGGGGAAAAAGATAATTGGAAGAGATGAGAGACTCAAGTTTTTTTTTAAGGATTGGATAACCTTGGCATATTTTTAGGCAGCAGAAAAGGAATCAGAAATGAGAAGAGATTAAATAACAGAGAGTGGTTGGTATTGATTATGGCAATTAACTATTCAAAGGAGATATAGAGGAAAAGATGGGATTGAGGGTGAATAGAGGGAGTCAAGCCAATTCCCAGGCTATTCAAAATCTGTATTTTCTTATCAAACTTAGTTTACCCCCACCCCCCATCTTAGCCTTTCCTACTAGAGGAGGACCCACTCTTCTTACTTCAGTGAAAAAATAAGGACCATTAACCATGACTTTCCTCTTCTTCCTGATTTGCCACCCAAAACATCACCCCTCCCTGCCTTCTGTCTTCCTTTGTTTCAGTCTCTGACAAGGCATGACTTTTCTACATGTCAAGGTCAATACTTATACTTCAATTATATATTACCATTTTTTACATGACATAGTAGGAAGGGCATGTGCCTAGGAATTAGTAGACCTGCAGTTGTCATACTCTGTTATAAATTGTTCCTGTGATGTTGGGGAATTAAAATCTTTCCAAAGATGATTGTACCTGATTCTGGGCAAGGAATTTAGCCTCTCCGAATATTATTTGTGTCTAAGCTTTGCACAACATGAAGTTTTAAAGTGATGATTTGTGTTCTGCTATCATCACATTTTAAGTTCCCCCATTAGATCTGTGCCCTTCTCAATTATCTTCTTCCATTTCTGCAGCCAATTCTGCTTTACCTTCCTATTTCAGCTATTTATTTATTACATTCTTCCTGCCAGTCCACATACAAGTACAAGTCAAGCACTTAAAATTGATGCAACTGTAGAGGAGAAAGGTACTTTGAGTTTCAGTAAAGACGTAGCAAGGAGATAAATGAGAAAAACTCTCTTAATAATGAATGTGCTCTGGCTCATTTTTCATACAAAATTTAGGAACAGAAACTGTTGAGCCTTGTTATTTTAAAAGAGACATTGATCATTATCGATAAAGTGCCTAGATAAATCTACACTTTCCTGATCCTCTATGCTTTATATTTGTAAATAATATAAAACTCTGCATTGCATCCAAATGTGTCATCACAGATAGCTCAGTGTTATTGAGAGAAGAGACAAAATAAAATGAGAAGAAAACATTTTTTTGTTAGTGGATAAGTTTTGTTTATTTTACAGGTCTTTATACAGACTTTCCATAAAAATTACTCATTACTTTTGAATTCCTCCTATGTGCATGGCATTATGGTCAGTTTTAGAGAAGATAAATATAAGATATCATCCCTTGTTCTCATTAAGTTTACAATCTAGTTAGGGGGACAGAATATCAATAAATGTAACTCTTCTTCCCCCATGCCCACTCTCCTGAAATAGACTCTCTTGGGAATTGGAGGACTGATCTTTAAGTCTAAGTCTCTCTATGCCTCCAGCCCTTGCACAATCTAGTCATGGCATTTTTATTTATTTTCCTTCACAAAGGAATATAAGAAAACCCACAATATTCATCTTTGCATCAATGTTTAGTAGACAGTGGCAACTAACTATTACATCCTATAGAAAGGTGTTGTATCACAAAGGGAATAGAGGAGTTAGAAACATCCAAGCAATAAAGTCTTCTAGATTGTTATTCTAGCTACTGTTTCTGATGGTGAGTCCCATAATTAGTTGTTTTTACATCAGTTAGAGAAAGGAGATTTGGAAGAGTGGAAATAATGTTGGATTTCAAATCAAAGGCCCTAGATTTTGCTTTCAGCTCACAATCATTGAATCTGAGGTGAAAAGGATCTCTTAGAGACCATCTATTGTAACTATACTTGAACAAGAATTTTCTCTGCTGTATCCATAAAAATGATTACACGGCCTTCTAGTGAGAAGGAACTTATTAATACCTCATTCCATTTTTGGATCACTCTATATGTTAGGCAGCTTTTCTAATCTGTTGTCAGGGACTGTCTGTTTTACCTCCATAACATCTCTTGCATAGACCCCTTTCTCTCCCTTTGCACTGCTACCACCTTGATTGATGCACTTATCACCACCCTACACCTGGACTTTTTCAATAAGCTTTTGATTGTTTACCTTGCCCCAAGTCTCCCTACTCCTGTCCATCCTCTACTCAGCTACCAAAATAATCCTTCTAAAGTTTAGATCTGATCACATCACACTGCCCTTCATCCCACTGACTCAATAAACTTCAGTATTTCCCTATCATCTTAGGATCAAATATAAATTTCTGTTTGGCATTCAAAGTCCTTTTTTAACCTATCACTTCACAATCATTCTAGTCTCTTTACACCTTACACCCCAGTCCCCACCATTTAGTGACATCAGACTTCTTGCTATTTCTCCCCTAAGACATTCTTTCTCCTAGTTCCCAGCATTCTCGCTGGCTGTCCACCAATGCTCTCCTTCCTACATCTGCCACCTGGCTTCCTTAGCTTTCTTCAAATTCCAGCTAAAGTTGCACTTCCTGCGGGAAAATATTCTGAATCCTCCTTAATTCTAATGTATTTCCTGTTGATTATTTCTAATTTATCCCAAATTTAGCTTGTTTGTAAGTCAGTTGTTTACATATGGTAACCCTGATCAGACTGTGGGTCTGTCTTTTATTTTTCTTTGTTTCCCCAGCACTTAGTTCAAAACCTAGAACACAGTGGACACAACAAATGTTGTTTTACTGACTTTGTTATTGGTATTTAGTCATTCGAGTCATTTCTGATTCTTCATGACCCCTTTTGGGGTTTTGTTGGCAAAGATACTGTAGTGGTTTGCCATTTCCTTCTCCAAATCATTTTACAGATGAGGAACTGATATGAACATGGTTAAATGAGTTGTCCCGTGCTGCATAGCCAAGAAGCATCTGGGACTGGAATTGAACTCATGAAGATGAGTCTTCCTGAATCCAGGACCAACACTCTATCCACTGTGCCACCTTGCTGTCCTTAACTGACTTTACATTGTGTTAAATACATCTCTCCAATTTTTACTCATTAGTCTCAGTTCTGCCCTCTGAGGTTAAATATAGCCAGGATATTTCCTCTTTGAAATGATGGGCTTTCAGTTACTTGAAGAGCAAGTATTATTTTCTTCAATACTCTCTTCTTTGAAATAAACATATACTCTCCATCCAAACATTTCTCATATGGAATAGACTTGAAGTCTACTAATATGGTTGCCCTCCTCTGTCAATGTCCTTTAAAAAAATGGCATCCGGAATGAATATAATGCTTCAGTTGTGGTCAGACTAAAGTAGAATAAAGCAAAACTCTTCTCCTTTTTCAGGATGCTAGGCCTCTAAATGTCTAGGATAACATTTACTTTCTAGGTTTATGTTTCTCTTTTACAGGAACAGTTATCTACCCATCTATTCCTATTCTCCTAACTATTCCTATTTGAGTTTCAGTAAAGACATAGCAAGGAGGTAAATGAGAAAAACTCTCTTAATAATGAATGTGCTCTGGCTCATTTTTCATACAAAATTTAGGAACAGAAACTGTTGAGCCTTGTTATTTTAAAAGAGACATTGATCATTATTGATAAAGTGCCTAGATAAATCTACACATTCCTGATCCTCTATGCTTTATATTTGTAAATAAACATCCAAATGTGTCATCACAGATAACTCTTAGTGTTATTCCTAACTACTCCTATTCTCCTAACCCATATATCTCTTATTCTCTATCTGGGATCTTTGAACTCAAGTTAGAAATTAAATTCATTTACAAAATTTCATTTTATTAGATTTGAAGTTTTCTAGTCCAACAAAACCCTTTTTGAATCTTGAGTATCATTTGATATATTAGCTATCGCTTCCATTTACTGTCATCTTAAGTCTGAGAAGCATGCTTTTGTGGCTTCACTTATGAAGATGTTGAATAGCACAGGGAGAAAGACAAATTTACTCATATACTCCAAAGAGACCTTTAGGTTGACATTATTAACTATAATTTTGTTCAAGTTAATAAAGAAGCACTGAATCCACCTTATTAGTTAACATCTAGTGGGGTGATAGCAGGATTAAGCAGTTATATAATGCCTACTATGTGTCAGTGGCATCGTGCTAAGTGTTTTCACAAATATTATCTCATTTGTTCCTCAGAACATCCCTGTGAAGGAGGTGCTATTATTTTTTTTTTATCCCTTTAACAGTTGGAGAAAGTGAGGCAAAGAGAGGTTTAAGTGACTTGCCTACGGTCACAAAGCTAGTAAATATCTGAAACCAGATTTAAACACAGATCTTCCTGACTCCAGGCCCAGTGTTGTAGCCATTTCACCATTGGCTGTCTTGGTTTAGTCCATAATGATAGTATGAAAACTTTAAAGGGCGTTTTTTTCTGAAGTTTAGTCTATCTCTACAGAATTCTTCTGATCTTTAGGTCAACTAAATCTATTAATAAAAGGGATTAGATTAGTCTATCATGACCTATTGTTATTGAAATTATGCTGAATCTTGGTGACCACTGCTTTTCTTTTTAGATATTCAAAAGTCATGTCTTTAACATTTCTGTCAAAAATTTTGAAAAGAGTTGAAATCAAGGTTCACAGATTCTACTTTGGAGATGCTGTTCTCTCCACTTTTTTAAAAATTGAAACTTTTTAAATTATTAATTTGTTTGTTTCCATTTTGTTTACAGGATTCAATTCCACAATTCCTTGAGTTTCACATTTTTGTCCCCCTCCCCCCTCCCTCCTCTCCCCGCCTCCCATGGCGGCTTATAGTCAAGTATAGGATCTGTAAATACTTTCACATTATACATTAGTCAGGTTATAAGGACGGATTGTACCAGCTGGAATGAAAAATGGTAAAGAGGACATAAAACCAAATACGAGAAGGAAAAAAGATCAGGTATTTTGCTTCCACCTGGATATAAACTTAGTTCTTTATAGTTCTTTCTCTGGATGCACATATTTCTCTCCATCATGAGTCTTTTGGGATTGACTTATATCACTTCATTATGTTGTCTCATTATTATCATTCTCTTGAATGAAATTACTTATTGTTTCTATAATTTCTTGTTTGACCCACTCATTCTTTAGGATTAAATTGTTTAATTTCCAATTAGATTTTAGTCTGTCTTTCCCTGGCCCTTTATTGCATATAATTTTTGTTGCATCATGATCTGAGAAGGATGCATTTAACATTTCTGCCTTACTGCATAGAATTGTGAGGTTTTTATTCCCTAGAACATGGTCAATTTTTGAGTATGTGACATGAACTGCTGAGAAGAAAGTATATTCCTTTTTATCCCCATTCAGTTTTCTCCAGAGATCTATCATACCTATCCTCTCTAAAATCCTGTTCACCTCCTTAACTTCTTTCTTGTTTATTTTGAGGTTGGATTTATCAAGTTCAGAGAGGGGAAGATTAAGGTCTCCCACTAGTATAGTTTTGCTATCTATTTCTTCCTCTAATTCCTTTACCTTCTCCTCTAGGAATTTGGATGCTACACCACTTGGTGCATATATGTTAAGTAATGATATAGCTTCATTCTCGATGGTGCCTTTTAACAGGATATAGTTTCCTTCCTTATCTCTTTTAATTAGGTCAAATTTTGCATTTGCTTTATCTGAGATAAGGATTGCTACCCCTGCTTTTTTTACTTTAGCTGAGGCATGATATATTTTATTCCAACCTTTTATCTTTACCTTGTGTATATCCCTCTGTTTCAGATGTGTTTCTTGTAAACAGCATATTGTAGGATTATGATTTCTAATCCATTCTGCTATCTGTCTCCATTTTATGGGAGAGTTCGTTCCATTCACATTTACAGTTATGATTGTTATCTGTTTCTTTTCCTCCATCCTATTCCTGCCCCTGTTAATGTTCATATTTTCCCTCCCTTCTCCCTTCCCCCCCTTAATAGTTTTCCTTTTGACCACCACCTCCCTCAGTGTTCCCTTTTCAGCCCTCTCCCTTTTCCTCCCCTTTCCCCTTACTACTTCCCTCCCTACAAACCACTCCCACCCCCCCTTTCGTAACCCTTTCCCCCTCCTACTGCCTGTAGGATATTTTTATACTTAATGAAGTATGCTATTTCTTCTTTGCATCAAGAGTGCCAGGAACAGATCTCATGCGAAGCTCCTCTCCCTCCCCTCTTTCCCTCTAAAATGATACTTTTTGCATTTCTTCTCCATAGAGTTCTATGCTTAACTGGTTGTTATTCCCTCCTTGTACAAGAACCAATGAGGGAAAAGCTCATATGCTTCCCAACTCCCTCCCTTTTTTTCCTCTGCTATACAGTTTTTATGCCTCTATGTGTGGCATAATTTATCCTTTTCCACTTCAACCATTCCCTTTCTTCAATTGCAGTCCCTTTGTAGCCCTTAATAAGATTTTTTTAAATCATCATTTTGTGTATTTTATAGTCATACCCTCTTCTTTTCTATAACCAGTTTGCTCTTATCAAATAGCAGGGTGTGTGTGTGTTCTCCTTGTTTACCTTTCTAAGTCACTGTTGCACCTCGTAATTGGAGGTTGAATTTTCCATTGAGTTCTGGCTTTTTTATCAAGAAGGTCTGGAACTCTGTCATATCATTGAATGACCATCTCTTTGCCTGGAAGAATATGCTCAGTCTCGCTGGGTATGTGATCCTTGGTTGTAACCCGAGCTCTTTTGCCTTCCGGAAAATTGTATTCTACTGCCTCCAATCTTTCAGTGTAGAGGCTGCCAAATCCTGTGCAATCCTCACTGTGGACCCTCGATATTTGAATTGTTTCTTTCTGGGTCACTTGAAGTATTTTCTCTTTTATCTGGTAGTTCTGGAGTTTGGCCACAACATTTCAAGGACTTTTCAGTTTGGGATCTCTTTCAGCAGGTGTCCAGTGAATTCTCTCAATTTCTATTTCACCCTCAGGTTCTAGTATCTCAGGGCAGTTTTCCTTAACGAGCTCTTGGAGAATGTTGTCCAGGCTCATTTTTTCATCATAATTTTCTGGTAGGCCTATGATTCTCAGATGATCTCTCCTGGATCTGTTTTCCAGGTCATTTATTTTTTTCTTTGAGGTATTTTACCTCTTTTTCTAATTTTTCATTCTTGTTGTTTTGCTTGACTAATTCTTGGTTCCTCATAGAGTTATTTGTTTCCATTTGGTTAATTCTAGTTTTTAGAAAATCATTTTCCTTGGTTAATTTTTGAAGCTCCTTTTCCATATCATACACTTTTCTTTTTAGAGAGATGTTTTCCTCATTATAATGTTTTTCTAATTTTCCTATTTTTGTTTTGAGAGAATTATTCATTTTGTCTTCTATCTCTCTCATTTTGTTTTCAAAGTTCCTTTTGATCTCATCTAGGAGAGCCTTCTGTGCTTGGGACCTATTACCTGTTGAAGTTTCAGCTTTGGGTGTGGAGTCCACATTGTCTCCCTCTGAGGTTGGTTCCTCCCTCTGAGGATAGTAGGACTCCAGAGTTTTTGTCTTTGTAGTCTGCTTTCTATCCATTTTGAGGCAGGGTCCTAGCCACACTCTTCCTCTAGGATCACAAGCCTTTACTGTAGAGGGTTTTGGCCTGGGGCAAGAATTACTATGTTTTCAGGGTCAGAGGGAAGGTTTGGAGCAAGTGAGGTTCACTCTGTCATCCTAGTCTTTGGAGGTCCTGAAAGGGGCTTTTTAAAAAAAATTTCTGGGCTATGAATTGGTAGCCCCAGGAGTGTTTGCTGTCCAGGACAGGGGCCCCTGTATTTCCTTCTTACCTTGCTCTTTCCAGTCCCAGCCCTTTGGTGATAGGCCTGGTAGTGGACCTTGTGGTTGGTGGGAAGATTTGCCCTCTGAATTCATCATGCCCCTTTTGGGCCTGCCTCTTCCAGTGGCGCCACGCCTTCTGGGCCTGCCCCTGTGTCTGCCAGCGGTGCTGGAGACATTTTTTTTTCTTTAGTCCTTCAATCCTTTTGCTACTTGCTCAAGATAAAAAAAGGCATCTGATAATGACTCATCAATCAAATCAGCCAATTCTTTTTACTATCTTAGTAGCCCAAATGAGTGGTAGCTAAATATCTTCTATTTTCTTTGGGTTATACCTCCATATTAGTCACTTATGTCCATTCAAGTACTAGTTAATTCTTCTTGACACTGAAAAGTGAAGCAAAATTAGATTGGAATAGTTCTGCATTCTCTTTATTTATCATCATTATTTCCTTATATGTCACATTGGTTCTATTCTTTCTTTTATCCTCATCTTTTCTTCAACAAAGCTAAAAAACTCTTTTGTGCTTTTTAACACTTATCACTCACTGTTCTTGGAGCTTTTTTTGTTGAGGTTTAGAGTCCCTGCTTTGTATTTATGTGTCATTATCTATCTATCTGTCTGTCTGTCTATCTATCTATCTATCTATCTATCTATCTATCTATCTATCTCTCTCTCTCTCTCTCTGTCTGTCTGTCTGTCTGTCTGTCTGTCTGTCTATCTGTCTGTCTGTCTGTCTGTCTGTCTGTCTGTCTGTCTATCTATCTATCTATCTATCATTACCCTAACTTTTATGTTCTGTATATGTCTTTTTAAAACCTAAGATGTTTGATGAGTTTCCTGGGCATTTGCATTGGTCTGTTAAGACATCTCACCCATTTCATACTAATTGGAACTGCTTCTGTCTTTAGAACTTCATTTTTGAGAGCTTCCCTTAGCTATCAGGTAGAATTCCCTTGAATAGTTTTAGGCTATGAGATTCTATATGTTCTTTCTCAAAAACCTTTAAAAATCTCATTTCACTCCCCCCCCCCCAACCCCTGCCAAAGCTCCTAGCTCACAAATTCTAGGAGACAGTCCTCTAGGTTAATATTGGAATGAAGGACTTTAGTCACCAAATTTGTCTTAAAATGATCACTCTCAGATTATAACAGTGGTATTGGTTCCTTTAGTGAGGATCATCAAAGGACACCAGCATCTAGGAGACAAAATGTAAAATTAGACAAAGTAGCATTTGGGCATGTGCTCTCCATCTTCCATGTGAATCTGGTCCTAAATCCAGAAAACAACCACCACTCTCATAAGGTGAGAGTTTCACCAGGTTAGAGGAGAGATGATCTTCCTCTCAGTGATTTATTTTATCTCCAGATCTGATGCAGGATTCATCTTTTGGGTTTTTGTTAAAGCAGGGCATATGCGATTTGGGCATGGGATGACCAAAAATAAAACAAAACCAATACTTTTTTAGTCTTGTTTTTTGATTAGTGGAAATTAATATATATATGTATATATATATGCATACATAATATACATGACAAAAGGAACCAGGAAATAGAATTAATCTCTTTCTATACAGAATGCTCCAGCTGTTAATAATTACACATTCTTGACCTAGACTGTGTTTAAATACATTCTTTGGAAGTAAAAGATTCTGTGCATTTACTTTGACCTGATTCTTCAAGTTTCCTATTTCAATACTTTCAACTGATGTCTTGGAACAAACCTTTGCACATACAACTGGAACCTGAGCAATGAAAAATCAAGTAGCATGGATGCAATTGTAGCCAGTGAGAAAATCAAGAAAAATCACTGAGCAGAAAATGCTTTGCTCAACTTTTAACTGTCTATTCCATGTTCTCCCAAACCCGGGCAAAGAGCCACATCTAATCTCCTGTTACCCTGCTGATGACTGGACTCAGATAAAGCTTCGCAGCTAAAGAACCCTAAGTTTAGAGATCTTTCCTCCTTACCAGGCAGAACAGGTTACAGCTAGGGACAAGGGCAGTGCAGAATGAGTGATGGTTAGGATTTGGGTTATCTCCCTCACATGGCTGTGGTGTGTGTATATCAAGGTACAATATTACTGTCAACTATTAATACTGCTCTCTTTAATGGCATTGCAAGATCTTTCAATAGGCTCAAGAATCCTAAAGAAAAAAGTCTGCTAGAGACAATCAGTTTTCAATTGTATGCTTTTATGTGAGTAATTTCAGCTTGTAGTCCTGTGTCTCAGGCTCCAGTTCCACATTTTCACCATTCAGATGAGCACTTTAAATAGAATTTCCACTCTTTAGGATCCATTGTTGAGTAAGGGCTCATGAAAGAGCATGACTTGTGTGGACTACACCAAGACATTTATAATTTTAAATGAAAGTGTATTTGGGGTGAAACCTAAGAAGGGGAATGAGAAAATGAATGTTTTCTAAGCTCATCATTTCATGAAAAAACATATAGGGTTAGTCCTATTGACTATTGAGTAGATCCACTATCACTTTCCCTTCCCCAGCTTCTCCTCCCCTGCCCCAGAAGACTACTTAGAGGGTGTAATTTTAGTAGTACAAAACAACTTGTTTTTTTTTTTTAAGGGATTTTTAGTACTTTTTATTCGGGAGTCAAACAAGGGTATATTTCAATTAAGCATTTTGTGCCATATCCAATTCCAGTTTAACAGACTAATATTCCCTCCCACAAAGCTGTCATTTATTTGTTCTGTCTGCAACCGTCTGCATAATAAATAAGAACTGCTACAAATGTTCAATATTCCAGCATATAAAACGTAGCAACAAGTATTTCAAAATAGTCATGACCTTAAAACAAATTTCTCAGAAAAAATACAACACAAGATTAAGCTTTTGCAATATTATTTCCATATAAAACACTAGTAAAATATTTTTTAAATTAAATAATGAAATACCAAACCAATTATATACAGTACACACAAATGAGTCAAAACATCCAATTCTTGGTCTCTCTGATGGCAAGAAGAAAAGTTCTATCACATTTTGTGGCACTAGAAAACAATTCAGTCAATATCCCTGACTCATGAAGCACTCAGTGAAAAAATGTTTACAATTCCACACTTGACCTTAAGTGGACAGGTTTGACCAAAGTCTCCAAGAAGATATATTATGTTTATTTCAGTGGGTAGAAAATTAAAACTTTTCTTTTCTGATGCAGCAGCCAATGCTGTCTTTTAGGTTTAATGCTCCTAGCTCAAAGCTAAGTATTTGAGAATAATGCTTTGCTTAAGTACATGGTAATCTGTCCATTTGAAAGAGGTCCCCCTTTGAATCGTCTCCCTAGTTTATTAGTTCACCTAGCATTTGCTTTACTATGATAAAAAAAATAGATAATATATGTGTGTGTGTTTGATCTTACAACTAGTTTCAGATACCACATCAAGGAAAACTGGAAACTGGTAAGAACCTAAAGGGTCAGTACATCTCTAAGAAATTAATTTTTACTTCAAAAACACAAAGAATACATAAATAATCTTTCTATATGTATATCATCACAAAATTCCTTAAGTACACCCTTACAAAGCTACCATTTTACCTTGGGAAATCTGAGAATCAGCTAGAAAGCTCAACAAACATCCTACTGCCACCAAGGTAAGCTAGACTCTTTTCTGTATTCAAACCATATTCCTAGCAAGTATAGGATACACTCCTCAGCCTCTTCCCTCATGCTAACCTTTTCACACTCCTTTCCCAATGATTAGCAAAAACAACAATATATACTACCTAAACAATTTGTGTCATTTAATAAAATCTTGTCAAAAATTCCTTCCATTAAAGTAAACATCATCAATTTTTTGTTTCCTTCTTAGTCTTCTCTCAGTTATTAGCAATGGCCTATGTTCTTTGACATTTGGCTGCATTCGGACTACAGGGATTGCTGTTTGCATTTAAGACCTTTTCTGTGACCTGGTTGTGTTTCCTCTTGTCTGAACCCTCTTTAGATCCAGAGTCTGATGATCTCTTTTCTTTCTCTTTGCCACTGGACTTCTCAGCTCCTTTCCCCATATTTCCTGAAGATGTAAAAACATCTTCAGTACCAGTGTGTGGATCCAACTCTTCCTTTATTTCTTCCTTCACCTCATCTTCAGTCATTACTTTTCCTTCTTTGACCTCTTGAATAATTTCTTCAGGAAGGATGAAGTTCTTCTCTGAATTAGGGAATGGAAGAATCTCAGATTCATGCAAGGCTTGAATATCATACCTAGTACTTAAATGGTCCCAGATGACTTTGGAGATCTGCCTCCCTATGTTCTGACTGAACTTGTCCCTGATGCAGATCATGTGGAATTCCAAATTCTTTCCTTTCTTCCCTCTTCACCCATCCTTACTGGGAAGATAAGCAATTCAATATAGGTTGTACATGTGTAGTTATGTAAAACATTTCCATAGTGGATATATTGTGAAAGACTGATTATATTTCCCTAAACCATCCTATCCTGCGCCCCACTTGTTCTATTTTCTACTTTGACTCTGTCCCTTTTCAAAAGTGTGTGCTTCTAACTACCTTCCCCCCCAATATGCCCTCCCTTCTATCATTCCCCTTCTTATCCCCTTCTGCCCTATTTTCATGTAGGGTATGATACCCAATTAAGTGTGTATGTGATTCCCTCCTTAAGCCAAATTCAATGACGGGAAGGTTGACCCATCCCCTTTTGCCTTCCTGTTCTTCCCCTCCATTGTAATAGTTTTCCCTTGCCTCTGTTACATGAGATAATTTACCCTATTCTGTCTCTCCCTATCTCCTCTCCTGATATTCTTCTCTCACCTCTTAATTATATTTTTTAAATATCATCCCTTCCTATTCAATTGATCCTGTGCCCCCTGTCTATGTATATCTGTACACATATATACACACATTCACATATGTATTCAAATGCACATATGCCCTCCTATATAGACAAATATATGTATGTATACATGTATACATATATAAATATTTATATACGCATTTATATTACCTTCAACTATCCTCATACTGAGAAGAGTTTCATAAATTAGAATTATTATTTTTCCATGTAGGAATGAAAATAGTTCAACTTTGATAAACTCCTTATGATTTCTTTTCCCTATTTACCTTTTCATGCTTCTTGTATTTGAATGTCAAATTTTCTATTCAACTTTGGTTTTTCATCAAGAATGCTTGAAAGTCCTCTATTTTATTGAATGACCATATTTTCCCCTGAAACATGATACTCAATTTTGCTGGGTAGGTGATCCTTGGTTTTAATCCTAGCTCCTTTGACCTCTGGAATATCATATTCCAAGCCCTTCGATCCCTTAATGTAGCACCTGCTAGATCTCGTGTTATCCTTATTGTGTTTCAACAATATTCAAATTGTTTCTTCCTGTCTGCTTGTAATATTTTCTCCTTGATCTGGTAATTCCAGAACCTGGATATGATATTCCTAGAAATTTTCTTTTTGGATTCTTTTTCTGGAGGTGATCAGAGGATTCTTTCAATTTCTATTTTGCCCTCCGGTTCTAAAATATCAGGGCATTTTTCCTTGAGAATTTCTTGAAGGATGATTTCTAGGTTCTTTTTTTGATCATAGCTTTCAGATAGTCCAATGATTTTTAAATGACCTCTCCTGGATCTGTTTTCCATGTCAGTGGTTTTCCCCATGAGATATTTCACATTGTCTTCTATTTTTTCATTCTTTTGGATCTGTTTAATAGTATCTTGATTTCTCATAAAGTAACTAGTTTCCATTTGCTCCAATCTAATTCTGAAGGAATAATTCTTTTCAGTGAGCTTTTGAAATTCTTTTTCCAAGGGCAAATTCGGCTTTGTAAGGCATTCTTCTCCTTATTGGATTTTTGGGCCTCTTTTGCCATTTGAGTTAGTCTGTTTTTTAAGGTGTTATTTTCTTCAGTCAGGTTGTTGATTCTCTTTTCATGATTTTCTTGCATCATTCTCATTTCTCTTCCAAATTTTTCCTCCAGTTCTCTTACTTGTTTTTCAAAATCCTTCTTGAACTCCTCTATGGCTTGTAACCAATTCATATTTTTCTTGGAAGCTTTTGGTGGAGGAGTTATGACTTTGTTATCTTCCTCCTGTTCCATGCTTTGATTCTTTTTGTCTCCAAAATAGGAATCTGAGGTTTGATTGCTGTGATTGCTTTGCTTCCTTTGCTTCCTCATGTTGCCACTCAATTACTTGACTTTTAAGCTTTTTTTTGCCACAGTAGAACTCTGCTTCCAGAGAGGAGAGGTTTGTGCCAAAACACTGGGGTTTTTGCAGCTGTTGGAGCTATTAGTTGTCTGCCCTCTCTGAAGTGTCCATGTGCTCTGGCTCACTGGTCACATACCCCAGGACCTCCATCCAAGATAGCAATCCAGATCCAAGTAGGTTAAAGCAAGAGTGATTACTCCTCATAATGTTTGCTTGGTCTCTCTACAATCTGGAGGCCAGGAACTCTGAAGCAGCCACAAGGCGGAAGCTCCAGGGCCACCACCCCTCCACCACTTCTGGTCCCAGAGGGCAGGGGCTGAACTGCACAGTCCCCCCCCCTCCCAGTTCCAACAGAGTTCCACATTGATCTTTTACTTTGTCTTTGGCATTTTTGGTGTGATAATTCTGGAAACCGCCACTGCTGCTGGTGATCTACTCTCCTGATGTCTGCTCTAGCTGATGCTGGTTGGAGCTGCCCTGGGGCTAAAACTGCAGGCTCACATGGGGCTGGACTCAGCTCCCAGCATGCTGTGATGGACTTTCCTCCTGGCCTTCTGGGCTGCCTTCAGTGGGAGATTTGTTTCTCTCTGTCACTTTGTGGGTTCTGTAGTTCTAAAATTTGTTTACAGTCATATTTGTAGGTATTTAAGGTGGTTAAGGGGGAGCCCATTGAGTTTTCCTGCTTCTATGCCACCATCTTGGCTCCCAATATTTTAACTTATTTTTTTTTTGCTTTTTGGAGGGGGGAAGCTAGGGCAATTGGGGTTAAGTGACTTGCCCAAGGTCACACAGCTAGTTTTTGTGTTAAGTGTCTGAGACCAGATTTGAACTCAGGTCCTCCTGACTCTAGGGCCAAAGTTCTGTTCACTGTGCCACCTAGCTGCCCCTATTTTAATTTCTAATACAATAAATGGCAATAGATATTGATCACATAAATAAGAGTTATTTAGAAGATCCTTGACAATTTTTTAAATTGTTAAGGAGTGTTGAGACCAAAAAGTTTCAGAACTCTTTAGTATATTTTTGAAGATATAATTATTAATGTTGAATTGCACATTTACAGTATGTTAATCTATTATTGCATTATTATTTGTCAGTTTATCAGATTATTTAGCTGTTCGGAAGAGAACATAACCCCAGGACAATTACATTCAGATGAGAACAGAAGGAAGTCATACAAAAGGTCCAGAGCAGCATTTTTCAGGCTGTATTCATAAGACTATGATATTGCAGAAAGGGTCTCAAGGCATTTCACACACACAAAAAAAATACTGTACTGATTATAGGGAGATTCAAAAACGTTACTGCCCATATCCCCGGTTCACAATGTGTTTGTCCAGCCAATGCAAAGAAATTAGTTGATGAAAAGTCTTAATCACATGACCCAAATGTTGACTTCTTATTGATTTAGAATCGATTATTGAATATGCCCAATAATGGCTGATATATCCTCATTTGATTGCTTACCTCAGCCTAGCACTAGAGTCATTGATGTCTATTTAAATTCTTATTCTTTTTACTATAAACATTTTTGTAGTGAAACTCATTTTGGCTAATTGTATTAAAAAAAGGAAATAGCAAGAGAGGAGACAACAAAAGTGTTAATAGCTTCCACTCTGATGGTGAACTACCTATCCAGGAACCTAGTTTGATGATCAAGTCATAAACACTGAAGAAATGCAAATATGACAGTGCTGTATATATCTCCAGCTTAAGTGTATCTCTAGTGATCCCCATGTCCACAGTATATGCCATGTTAATAGATGTTAAGAATTACCTTTGCATTCTGACAAAATTTCAAGGGTATCAGTAAACAGAACAGTGCATTAAAAAAGAATATTCTTCCATTTTTCTCTGCAAAAATGGCACGAACCAAAATAGCTTCCCTAAATTCTTGTTTCTGTAAATAAAGGGGTAAATGAAAATTGTTATGAAGCATCTACCAGATGCTATCTCACCAGTACTTTAGTAGTGTTGAGATGTAATACATGTGGTTCCTCACTCCCGTGATGAAGATCAAAACACATCTACACCAACTTACCTTTTGTGAATCTTCTTTATGTCCTCCCATAACTCTTTTATTTTTATTTTTTGCTTTTTTTGTAGGGGGGAAGGTAGGGCAATTGGGGTTAAGTGACTTGCCCAAGGTCATACGGCTAGTTTTTGCAAGTCTGAGGCCGGATTTGAATTCAGGTCCTCCTGACTCCAGGACTGGTGTTTTATTCACTGCGCTACCTAGCCACCCCCCTTCCCATAAATCTTAATACCCTTTCTACCACTCCATTACTGTCTCTGTGAAAGAGGGGCATGCTGGGTTTAGAATCTTTTCCTTTCCTTTGTTTCATGGATTGCTGAAGACAGAGAAATCATCACCACTACCTATTGGTCAGCCTTCTGAACTCTCTATGCTTAGCAGACTGATTCTCAGACATAGTCTATTTCAAGGAGAGTAGTTAAAGTCTTTGCACATGAATTGAGAAGAGACTGGGACAGTGAAAAGAGTATTGAATTTGACCTCACAGATCCTGAGTTGGAATTCCAACTCTATCACCCTGTGTGGGATGTTGAGCCAGTCATTGATTTGCTTGAGACTCAGTTTCCTTGCCTATAAAATGAGAGGGTTGTATTTGATGATACATAAGGTCTCTTCCAAAACTAAATCTATGATCTTATATTTTCATAGTAGACCCTGCAAGACCTTGTGATCTATTCGCAAATCATGCAAGGACCCAGTGTCACCTCCATGTTGCAGTGAGGTGATGGGTTGGTTGCTTTGTGGAGGATCATATCCAGTTAACATACTGTATAGCTGTTATTTGTTATTCACTACAGTTGATTTGTTGTAATGACTCAATGAGAATTTATTTTTAAAAGTTACTATGTTGCATTTTGTTGTATTAGGAAGAAATTAGATGGTGTTGTGGATTGAGTTCTGAACCTGGATTCAGGAAGAATTGAATTCTAATATGGCCTCTGATACTTATTTTCTGTGTAACCATGGGCAAATAACTTAACTTTGGTTAAAGTAAATTTACAGGTTAACTTGTTTCTGTACTCTAGGAGAAAGTAAGGGACTATTTTTTTATTTGTCTCAGTTTGCTCATCTGTAAAATGAGGATAATAATCTCACCTACCTCCCAGGATTGTTGTGAGGACTAAATGATATGCTAATTGTAAAGTGCTTTGAAAACCTTAGACTGTTATAAATACTAGCAATACCACCACCACCACTGATAACTAGACATATTGGGGAGAATCACATTACATTTACCTAGGGAAACTTAAATGTAAGCCATTAGTGTATGTATATAATGGGTATGTATACAGTAGCTTTACCTAGTATGAAAATTCTTTTAATCCTACCCAAGTGCCTAAGAAGAATAAAAAGCTGGAGACAATTCAGCTTCTTTGTCATACATTGGACCTAATGGTAATAATGCAATGGGGAAAGACTGCCAATACTAGTCTTAAGATACCGTAAAGACCTTAGGATATGTTTAGTCACTTTGGTCTATAAATGGGGCTAAGGATGCTGACTTTTCTGACTTTCATAGAAATTGGGGCCAGGAATTCCAACAGGTGATATGAGCTCTGAAGAGGAAAGAATATATCATTCTGTAGGAGTCAGTTAACAAATGTTTATTAAGCACTTTCTCTGCTATTCTCTGTGCTAAGTTTTGTGGATAGAAAGGAAAACAATTTATTTAAAAAAAAACCTACAAGCATTCTGGAAACAAGTACACTATCTAACCATCATTCAGAAAAGCCTTACACTGAGTATTTTCCATCATCCCTATAGCATAACTCTTAAATGCCAGAATGAATTTTTTTTCTTCCAGAATCATCAATAAGACTTTCTCATGAAGGCTGTAGTCCTCTGACCTCAAGGAACTCACATTTTTATAAGATAGACAATATGTAAATGCCTTGGTAGATACAAGCTATATATAAAGTAGATGGAAGGTAACCTCAAAGAGAAAGATACTAGTATTATTCCACCAGGAATGACCTCCTACAGAAGGGCGTATCTAAGATAAGTTTTGAAGGAATCCAGAAAAATCCAGGCAGAAGTAAGGAAGACAAGCATCCTTTGCAAGGAGGACAGACAGTATGAAGCCATGGAAATGGGAGATCAAGTGTCATGTGCAAGGAACAATAAATAGACTAGTATGGCTTGATTAGAAGGTGCTGAGAGGGGAGGTAAAGCATTAGAAGACCAAAAAAATAGGAAGGGGCCAGTTCTTGAAAAGTCTTAAACACCAGAGGACTTTGCCTGTGATCCTGAAGGCAATAGGAAACACTGGAGTTTATTTAGAAGGGAGTTATTCAAAGACCCTGCTCCTAAGTCAATGTCTTTGTGACTATACAAGCAACTGTACAATGAGAGGATAAATCTCAATACAGAGTAATTTGGTATCTTTACAACTCATTATTAGATCTGTGAGTCTTATAGGGAAAAGCTCTTAACCATATTAGACCAAGACAGAAGCTATTATGTAGGGCTATCACATTTCCCTCATTAATGACTAGAGCGCTCAAAGGGAATAGTAAATATCAACACTCAATGGAGGATAGAAGCTGGGAGAAGAAACAAATCAGCTAATGCCAGCAAAGACCACGCACATCAGCATGAAGTACGACTATAGACTTCATGAGAATGTCTTATGGATGATTCTGGAAGGAAAACAAAAGTTTTTGTTCCATTACTTAAGAGTTATGCTATAGGGATGATGGAGAATACTCATTATAAGGCTTTTCAAAACTATGGCTTTTATAGTAACTTGAAATAACTTATAAGATGATTACCTCTTCACTGACCTAGGTGACACTCCCTTGTTCTCTTGATACCTAATATCTCCTTCCTCCAGTATTGCAAGATAGAGTCCATCACTCATAACTCAAGATATACTAAGCCATTTGTCTAGAAAACTTAGAACAAGTCTCTTATTCTTTTTCCTTTCTGTCCCACCCCCCACCACACTCCACACAATAGGTCATAGTGGTATATTTGCAAATGAGATCTCAAAAATGGCCCTGGGTATTATATAGCTCCATAAAGTATCTAGTCCAATTGAAAATCTATCAAGAACCTTAACTAACAGAAACAAAAAGTTAAATAAGTATATAATTTCTTCCAAATATCCTTTTATAAAAAAAGCTAATATTCATAACAGAAGGAATGAAATAAGTGGCATCAGTATCCATGGTATCTGTCCTTAATCAGGTAATTACAGATGCTATATACACAGCTGGAGGCTGGTATTCTAATAACATGAAAACAATAGATCTTTAACGTAGGGGCACTTGGCACATGTTAAGTTAACCTCTATCATTATAGCAATAACCTTGACACTTTGGCTCTCTCTGAAAACATTTGCCTTTCTACTGTCACCTGTCAAGTGGCAATGGCTGTGGTTTTAGTGTGGCCTGATTACCCAGGTTTATAGAAGGCTAGATTTATTTTTGCCTCCTTGTTCTACTATCCCACTTATTCTATCAAGTGGCTCACACCTGCCAGTAAAGATGATCCTTTTTTTTATTGTGGATTTCCTGTTCTTATGTTGGAAAAGAATAACAAAAGCTTAACTTTCTAAGAGCCTGTGTTGTGACTGAGCCCAAATAACGGTTTTGTATTCACATAAAAGGCACGTTATTATGTAGCGGATGGTTGAGGTAGTTAAGCCCAAATGACATTCACCCTCAGGGTAAAAAGTATGAAATACAAAAAAAGTTTGCTCTTATTGCCTATTTCTGTACCCCTTGGAATTAATCATTTTTTGTCTGTAATTCACCTAAATTAGTAGATACATAAGAATATATTACAATGTAAACTCTTTGAGAACAGGGACTCTTGCTTCTGTCTTTTTATTTCTACTGCCTAACTCAGTATTTGGCACCTGGTAGGTACGTAAAAATACAAATGCTTATTGACTAATTGATTGAAGCATACTTCTAGGAGAGAAGTAATAGCCAATAAATAGCAGGAGTTAATATGACTTTCTTAATAATATAAAACTCTGTTTGATTCTCCATCCAGTGGGAGTCTAGCACCCTGGGACCCTGAAAGATTGAACCAGGAAATGACTTGCATTTTGGGGGAGGGTGGGACTGAAGCACTTGTAACCCATGGTTGGCACTAACTTTTGTACCTTCTCACTGGCCTCCACTGTATATTTTATTCTAGAGATGCTGGGGCTCATAGGAGTAAAGTATTAGGGCCTTTAAGATCATCTTTTCCAATATCTATATATGGCAAAGTAAGGTCCATAAAGGTTAAGTGACTTGTCTAGGTTCACATACGTAGTCAGTTATAGAGCTGAGATTTTAAGTTCTCTGATTCCAGATTCACTTTTCCCATCATACCATACTGGTTCCATTGCTCTAACTAAATCAAAGACCTGAAGACTTGCACAAGACACCATCAAGTTGATGTCCTTAGGGCAACTAAAGCCTTTCCAGCCACATCTAATATGCATAAAGAGCCAAAAATTTGGAATTTAGAGGACCTAAGTTTGAATCCCAAGTTTGCTACCTGTTTGACTTTGGATAAGTCAGTCTCTCTGTACTTCATTTTCTTCATTTGTACAATAAGAAGTTTTGATTTTATGCTTTAATGAGCAATTCTGGCCCTCAAGGAAAAAGGGTAAGCCACAGTACAAGTACTTTAATGTACCTTTTAGTCAAATTTAGTTGTGGGAAGAGAGGAAGATTTCAGAACTGGTAAGAATACAAGGCCCCATGTTGAAATATCTGCAGGACACTGCATGACCAGTTATGGAAGGTATCCACTGAGGCAGGGAACAAGGAAGAAGTGAAACAGGGAGGAGCTCAGTGGGGGATAAAGTTTTGACATCTGGAAGATTCCTATTTAAAAAATAATATTCTTGGGGTGGCTAGGTAGTGTGGTGAATAGAGCACCAGCCCTGGAGTCAGGAGAACCTGAGTTCAAATCCGGCCTCAGACACTTAACACACACACACACACACACACACACACACACACACACACACAAACTGACCATGTGACCTTGGGCAAGTCACTTAACCCCAACTGCTCTACCTCTAAAAAGCAAAAAAAAAATCAGTCAATAAACATTTAAAAAATATTCTTGCCAACTGGTGCTAATCTCAGTTGTTTTTATATGCAAGTAAATTACATAGTGCTGTCTGACCCCTCTAAATTTTTTGGCACCGTTATGCATAGCTCTTCTTACACCATTCTAGCAATAGTTCTGCTTTCATTAAATGAACTAATACTCTTCCAAATAAAAATACTTCTATTTAAGAAAATAGTCTGGTACTTGGTGTCCCCAAAGTCTTCACTGGGAAGTCTTAGCTTGATTAGATTTAAAGGGTAGAGGATATGCCAGTTATATGTCCTCAGAGCCTAGTACATTTTCAGAGAAATTGTAAACAGTATAGAGAAAATATTTCCTTCTATAAGGTAGTTTAATTCTATTCTATTAATATAGTTAATGTATTTTTTCATTTTACTAATGAAAAAAAATTGTACAGGGATTTGATTTTGTATAAAAAGAACTCCCAAAATTCAAAAGGTTACCTTTAAAAATGTTTTTATCCCTCTTTCTACTTGGAACAATTTCATGGAATTGAGGCCAGAAGGAAATATCACATTAAGATATTCATAAATATAAATGTTTTTCTAGTAGAATAAAATCATCCTTCTTTAAGCTTCCTAAATACCCCATTGAATAGTATTTTATTTGTATATGTTTAAATTATACCATGAAAAATATACTTGAGGTAAATCAAAACTATAGATACATTTCTTATTTGTCCAATAAAACAGGACCATGGAATATAGACCTAGAAGGGACCTCAGAAAGCATCTAGTTTACCCCTTCCACTTCATTTTATTTTTGAGGAGACCAAAGTCCAGAGTTGAGAAATGACTTGCCCAAGGTACTCTGACTTTCCGTCTAAAATTCTTCCCATTCCCTGTCACATGTAATAACCAATCCCTAAAATTTGAATAGGACATGAGAGAATGCAAAGATCTCATTGTTCCTTCACATACTGAGAAATAGATAAAAGAGAAGAGACTACTGGATCCTTCCAAAGGCAAGCTTTAAAAAAAAGCAGCTTCTAAATTAAGAGGAAGGAAAATTCTCCAGAAAGAGAAACACGAATGGGGAAATCATGAAGCCTTCGGCCAAGGAGAAAGGAACTTATTAAGAGACACAGAAGGTAAGAAGGGCGACAGAAGGAAAAATAGGACAAAAATCAATGGGGATTAAAATTCGCCAGTCTTTTCTTTCCATTGTCCTGTTTGCTCATCTAGAAAAGGAGTTACCTAGAAACACAGATTCAGGCAGACACAACAGTGCAGTGCCCTGAGCATTTGGTCTCCTCTGGAACAGTGTGGTTAAACATGGGGACGTATACATGTCACATCACAACTGTTTGAATGTGGGGGAATAAGTATCACACAACTTTCCTTTAACATTTCTGTGAACAAGGTGAGCTGTGTCTTATGATGGTGATTAGTAGACAAAAGAAACCTACAGAGAAGCAGAAATTAAATCATTATCAGATGAAAAGACATAGTGACGATACCATGGGAAGGGAAATATGTGCAGGAGAATAAACATGAATTTTAACAAATTATGAACAAAAAGATATTAAAGACCCAATATATTGATTTCTGGTATGAAGAAAGAAAAGGAAATTCTTTTGACTACATGCATACTTGACCTCTGTTTTCTACTAGAGCATAATAAAATCAGGAGCCTATGAAACCTCCTAGAGCTGAAAGAAACCCTGGATTTACTCACTCATTTTGAAGATTTAGAAAACTGAGGCCTGTAGAGGTTAAATGAATTGCTCAAGGTCAGGGGGATTCAAACTCAGGTCCTTTGATTCCAAATGTAGAATTTGGGTCACCTCAATAACCTCAGCCAAATCAATCAGGTCAGGTGGATAGGAAAATCATATTCCCTGACTCAGAATGTAGCATGGAGCATATCTCGAATTGTTTCAGGTTTAGGAACAGCAGGAAAAGTTGGTGGGACAAGGAGATATCTCTTGGTTGAGGATGAAGCATGGACTAGGGTAGAGAGGAAAACTGTGAAGCAGGTACTAAATTCTTTAAGAAGGGAAAATGACCTAAGAAGTGATAAATAATCGCTGTCAATATTTAGGCAGCATGATTCATCTGTACAGAATAAGTCTCAAGGGAAAGGAGGGAGAAGAAATAAACATTGTGCTTTAAAAAAATAAATATTGATATGGATACTATTCTTATCTGCATTTTATAGTTGAGAAAACAGAGGCAAAAAGAGGTTAAGTGACTTGCCCATTGTCACACAGCTAGTGTCAGAGGCTGGGTTTGAAAACAGGAATCTCCTAAGGTCTGACTCTAGTCCTAATGCTGGATAGAGCTAAGTATGTATATGGACTAAATTGTAAACTTGAGTCAATGGCGGAATAAAGGTCTCATTATTGGTCTAACGGGACAAGACAAGGGGAATGTATACTTTGTTAAGAAAATTCCCACCTTGTCCAAAAGACAGCTGGAACCATCTAATTCCTAGATCTTTTTCTGAAGCACTTTTCCATATCTGGTAGCTATTTTTTTTTACTCCTTTGCTCCCTACTCTATTCTTTAATTGTAAGTCATTTCTCCATGTTTCAGAATTGTCCAAATCACTGCATCTGCATTTGCTTCTTCCTTCTATATCCATTTATTTCAGATCTGCATGTTAGCAGTGTCTATGATAGCTTGACTACAATAACAAAAAGTGTAATTCATGGTATTATGACATTATGTAATTGGAGTCACCTTGTACTGATTCAGGAATTAATTGCTAAATGTTCAGTGTGAGCATTTGCTCATCTCAGAAATATGCAAACACCGCCAACTAGGGCTTCATTTATTGCACCCTCTGCCCTTTGGGGTCTTGCCCTCCTTCTGGTTGGAAAGAATGCAGAGTAGACACTGGGACCTTCTGTCTGAGGAAGGTACCCAGTGAATTCACATCATTGTTCTCTACCTAGCTGATCTCTTGGATTTCACGAGTTCCAGGAACTCATCAATTTTTCAAGAAAAAATCAACTTTGTCGTGCATACATCCTCAAGTCATTTCCCTTTTGGCCTGCTGGACTTCATCAAACCCCCCTTCTCTCATTAGACTGTGAGTTCTTTGAGGGGAGGGAAGGCCTGTCTCATGCCTTTCTTTGTAACTCAAATGCATAGCACAGCGGATGTACTCAATAAATCTTTACCGATGCTGACTCACTCTGACTCTGTTTTTTTGGTTATCTGAACTTAAGAAAGTGATAGGAAAAATGGTAATAATGAAATTTGCTGTTGTTATTAAGTAGGGCTTACTCTTTGAGAACCTATTTGGGATTTTCTTGGCAAAAATACTAGAGCTGTTTGCCATTTCCTTCTTCAGTTCATTTTACAGTTCAGGAAAGTGAGGCAAACAGGGTTAAGTGACTTGTTCAGGGTCACATAGTTGTGGCAGGATTATGAACTGGGGTCCTCCTGATTCCAGGGCTAGCACTTCAGTCACAGAACCACCTCACTACTTATAAGTATACCAGGCATACATTTCCCCAACTCCCTCCCCCAACCCACCCCTCTGTGAGTTGTTAAAAATTTGCCAACAGATTTCTGACCATGACATAGCCAGAAAGATAACTTTTTCTTTCAAGTGTTTTGAGATACCTACATCTTTACACATATACTTGTTAGGTAAAACAAGGTATGTCAGTGATTGTGGTTAGATTTAGTGATTTCTCTTGAATAACAGTGATGTTTCACGCTTAATATAAAAACAGTTCTCAAAGATTTGCATGAATAGTTTTACTTCAATTAAAAACTCCCAAGGATAGTCACCTACCTTTACATCCCAGTTCACTTCCTAGGGGTGTTTAATGAGTTCAGGGTTTAAGAGGCTAATTTGTCCCTTTTAAAAATACCTATGATAAAGCATCCTTAACAGGGAACACAGATATCATTTCCACAGAGCAGCAGGAAAACTAACCTTTGCTTTACTGGCTCCCTTAGGCATAAGAACTAGGACTAAGAATAAAGCAATATGCAAAACATCTGATGAAATGATTTCCCTTTGGTATGTATTGATTTGAGAAAACGTGTTTCTGAATTCCACAGATACTTCTGAAATAATCTTTCTTGAGGTCTTAAAAAAAAACCTATAGTGCTTAGAGAAGAGCAGGAAGATGAATCAAGATGTAATCATCCAAGATTGGAAGGAATAATGTAGAGACTGAATAGGCACTAAATATTTGTAATCATTTTGCTAAATTTTAGAGTCAGAAAGATCACTTTTTGCACTGGCTGATTATATTAGCATAGTAACATTTTCCTAATATTTCATATTAGCAAAAACTTACTGAGAGAACTTTTCGGAAGTGTTATTTGAGTCCACTGTGCTAATTTCATTAGCAGGTTATAGGTTTCCCCTCTCTGGCAATTCTTTTTAAAAAAATTATTTTTAATTCGTGGAACAAAGCAAGCATTTCCATAATATAGTACAATAAAAAAGATGATTGCATATGAAACTGCAAATCTACCATGTAAAATTTGCTGTTCCCTCCAAATATACAACAAAATTATATAAATTTCTTTTTTCCCTTTTTTTCTTCGAACCCTTTCATACCCTGGAGATGGCTACACACACACACACACACACACACACACACACATATCTACATACATACATGTATGTAGATAGATCTATATATCTATATGTAAAATTATTCTATACATACTTCTATTTATCTGTTCTTTCTCTGGCTACAGATAGTGTCTTTCTTCATATGTCCTTTAGTTTTAATTTATGTATTTATGATAGTCAAAATGACTTAATTCCTCAGAGTCATTGCTAGGAAAGCACTTTTTCAGGTAGGTTATAGAAGGATTTTTTTTCAATTTTGATTGAACTGTATGGTCACTTAAGTTCTATACAAGTTGGAAATTCTGTGATTGCTTCATATTCCTTATTTTAGTATTCAGATACAATATAATAGCAAATGTAGACATGAATCAAAAATAAGCAACTAGTTTCTAAGGGATCTCATGATAGGAAGGAACATTTCTAGAAATTTAATTTGTAGTAGATATTAAGCACTTTTCATGCTGTAAGAAAATTCTCAAGCAATAAATTTCCATGATAAGTATTTTTTAATAGCAATATGGTTTTTAACACCAGAGGCAGTGTGTTCTGGAGCAAGGTGGTCAAACTCTCAACCGGTGAATCAGATTAAGTTGTAATTTGGAAATATTTAGCAAAATAAATAAGCATACAGCAGAGTAAAATAGAATACAAATAAATAAGAATATAATACAAAATAGATAATGTTAATTTGTGGTTTTATAAATCAACATTTAGCCTTCAAGGATCCATTTCTATTTGAGTTTGATACCCCTAATTCCAGAGGACAGTTAGCCTCCAAGTTCAAGACCTGTCTGTGTTCAAATCTTGCCTCTGACACAGTAAATATAGGCAAGTTGCTTAGCCTCTCAGTGACCCTAGTCACCAGGTATGGATCTGCTTTGGTTATAGGGGTTAGTTTTTCACTGGGAGCTCCAGACGCTCATATTACAGAAGAATTTTTTTAAAGGATCATGTGATATGGAATGGTTAGAGGCCCTGTTCACATCACTTCCATGCCCCAAAGTCACAACATCTGGAACATCTGACCTAGAACTGCTAATGAAATAAAATAATGAATCTCCAGAAGGTCATTGTTCCTCTCCTTTCTCTTCCCCTCTCTTTCCCTCCCCTCCCCTCTCCTCTCTCCTCCTTTCCATTTTCTCTCCCCTTTCTTTACTTTATTCTCTCCCTCTCCCTCTCCTTTTTTTTGTGTGTGTTTGTTCAGCACTGGATGTCAGGTCAGCATTATTTTCTTAATGAGATACACTCATTGCCATGCAAATGCTGCCTATGTCTCTGGAAGATGTTGGGTTGCATTTGAATTTCCAAGACTGTCAAAATTTAAGAGTAGTTCCTGTTTGTACTTGCAATTTGTACAAACTTTAAAACTTCACTCTCAAGACCACACCAGGGATATAAACTCTCAAACTTCTAGAGTTAACTGAGAAATGAAGATTCACAACATCTGCTGGATAAAGTTAACTAATTAATAAGAATCATTGGATTATACATTCTGTGTGATACCCTAGAGTAGGTATGTTGGAAGCTAGAGGAAGGCCAGTTAGGAAAGGAGTAAAGCATTTTCCTAGTTATTTGGTCTGTTATCAAGTTCTGTTGATTCTTCATTATAAATGACTCTCACATCCATTCTTTTCCTTCTAACCTTTGCTACCCTAATTCAGGTTCTTTTTCTAGTAGTCCAAGGTACTATTGTAGTGTATACTACACAAGACGGTTAGATGAACATTCCTAATGCAATGCTCTGATAATATCAGTCTAGGAGAGGTGTCCCAAGATGGAAGGAGGTCAAATTTCCCAATTTCCAAAATAGGGAAAAGAGTTTTGTCTATAAATTTTAAGACCAGTGAGCATGACTTCCATTCCTATCAAAATTCTGGAACACTATTAGAGAGATAGTGAACATATATATAGGAGAAGCCATGATGACTAAAAGTCCATATAATTTAATCATGAACAGGTCATGCCAGACTGACCACATATTTTTCATTTTGTAATAAGACAAGTTAAATAAGTTAGATATTTAGATTTTTAACAAAAGTGTTACATGGAAGATAAGGCCCAAATTCTACTTGATATTCAAGGCCCTCAGCATTCTGACACCAGTCTATCCTTCAAGACATTCACCACTACTTTCCTATATAAAATCTGTTCTCCAAACTTCTTTCTTCATACACATGTCATTCCTTATAATTTTCTATTTCTATACCATTGCTAATTTTCTTTTAATTTGGAATGCCTCCCTCAAGTCCCTTTCTCCCCACCCTGGCCTAAGCTTTATGGTTCAGCTCATATCCCACATGCATGCAAACTTTCCCAACACCCAAATAATCCTTAGAATACTCCAAATGAAACTTTTCCCAAAAACTGTAATAGGGCTATGATGACTCTGGGGAAGAGAGTGAGATGATGGCTCCACACAACTGGGTCTCACTTAAATCCAATTTATGCTCAAGTCAAAAGAAACTACCCATACCATATTACCATTTTTACCTACCTCAAGATCCTGTGGTGACAGGTAAGTGATGAAGCAGGAGGTGTGAATACTCCAGGACCTATAGTTACATCCCTGAACAGAGGTGGCCCCGGTCATAAGGCTGTCTTATTAAACTGAAGCATCAATGGAATTTGGCACCCCTGTCCCCCTGGGTGTCTGAGCAGCTTTTTGAATGATTACACTGCTTATCCCTTGGAATGAGAAAGGGACTAGAAAAGATGCCCTAAAAATAGCCTACTTCACCTAATCTTGGCTTGCTTACCACAGCAGGTAGGGATTCTACTCTGTAGTCAGAACACAAAAAAATGTGCAAAAACTTTTGCAAAGATGATTCCATTCACCGTTAGCGTATGGGATGTGCACATATTTATGGGCAACATACAATTAAGTAGAAGTAAAAGACAAATAGCTCTTTTTGTGAGAGATCTCAGTAGGTATCACATCCAAATAGCAGCCTTGAATAAAACAAGACTGGAAAATGAAGGTTAGATTATCAAAGTTGGAGCAGGATGTACAGTTTTCTGTAGTGGCTGCAGTCATGGGGAGTGCCATGAAACTGGTATGGGTTTCACAATCAAAACTAATCTAGCCAACAAGCCTGTATGCCTCCTCAAAGTAGTGATCAACAGCCTCAGGAAAATGTGATTGTCGTTTGTAGAAAAGTGCCATGCTACTATCAAAAGTGCATATGCTCCACCATGATGAACCCTGATGAGCTCGAAGAAGAATTTTATGGAGACTTGGAGAAATTCATCAGCAATGTACCAGAAGAGAACAAGCTTGTACTTCTGGGTGACTTTAACATCAGAGTAGACACAGCTTATCAGGCATGACAGGGAATTCTTGGTAGGAATGGAGTCAGAAACAACAGCAGCAACAATCAGTTACTGCTGAAGACTTTCGTGTCTTATGACCTTATCAGCAACATTGTCTTCCATTTACCTAAACCCAATCAAACACTATCACAGCAAATTTTGTCATTTAATAGACTATGTCATTGTAAAGAAGAGAGACAGACAGGATGTGAGAGTGACAAAGGCAATGTGTGACACAGAGTGCTGGACCAATCATAGACTCATCCTTTCCACACTAAACATTCAAATTCAACAAGAGTGGTAGCTCCAAGGCAAAATGACTACCAGACCTCATTTCAACAGATCAGAGTGCTTCTCCCAGCAGCACTGTGAACAATTTGTTGCTAACTTGGAGGAAAGCTGAGCTAGCCCACCATTGGCAGTGAGCAGAAAAGGAGTAGGCAGCTTTCAGAGATTTGATATACAACCCTTCATTTACTCATCTGTGCCAGAACACTCTCAAACATCAAGATGGGTTTGATGAAAATGATGGGGACATTCAGAAGCTGCTAAACAAACAAAAAAGAACCAAAAGAACCAAGAACTCTACAGGGTTTGCCAGCAGGATAGTTCATCTGTCTCTAAGAAAGCAGCATTTAATTCCATCAAAAGTAAAGTGCAAGTGAACCTTAGAGAGATGCAGCATTCTTGGCTTAGTAAGAAAGCAGATGAAATTCAGTTGACCCTGATAGTGACAATCCAAAGAGCTTTTAATGATATCCTAAAGGCTGTTTATGGGCCAAAGAACTATGGTGCATCTACACTACTCAGTGCTGATGGAGTCATATTTATTACTGATAAGGACATGATCCTAAAGAGATAGGATGAACACTTCTATAGTTTTCTCAACAGACCATCATTAATCAATGCTGAAGCCATACTTCATGTTGAAGTCAGTCCCTTTCTCGATTCTATTCCAACTGAGATTTACAAGGCAGGAGCTCCACTTCTCATACAAAAACTGACTGAAATTTTATGGGTTATATGGCAAGAGGTTATTCCTCCAGGAGTTCGAGGATGACTTTGTTGCCCATCTCTATAAAGGAAAAGGAAATAAGTTGTCTTGTGAAAATGACAGGGGCTCTCTCTTAGTTACTGCTGGCAAGATTCTTGTCACAAGTCTTTTGTAATAGGATAGTCCTTCACCTGAAAGACTGTCATCTACTTCAGAGCAAGTATGACTTCAGAAAGGGCCAAGGAATGTCTGTTATGGAGTTTGTTGCCTGACAACTCCAGGAAAAATGCCAGGAGTAGAATAAAGATATGTATAAACATTGGTCAATCTGATCAAGGCCTTTCATACTGTCAGTCATGAGGGCTTGTGGATAATCATGTCAAAATTTGATTACCTGGAGAAATTCATCAGTATTATATCTTGGTCTCATGATGGCATGTTTGTATGGATTCTTGCGTGAGTTTTGGATAATGGATAATGCTTTCACGCTTCCCCAGCTACAAATGGAAAAGAAGCAGGACTGTGTGCTTTCTCCCATGATTTTTAGCATGATGTTTTCAATGATGTTGTCTGACGCTTTCAACAAAGACAAAAAAGACATCAAGATCAGCTACCACACTGACTGTAAATTATTTAACTTGAAAAGGCTACAAAACAAGACAAAAGTGGGGAGAAAGTTGATGTGTGACTTTTTGTTTGCACATGATTGTACATTCAAAGAAGCCTCTGAGGCTGAGATGCAAAAAAATATTGATAAATTCTCTGCTGTTTGTGCTAATTTTGACCTAACAATAAACATTATGAAAACAGATTCTCCACCAGCCAGCACCAGAAGATCCATACCTGGAACCAAGACTTATAGGAAATGGAGAAATTTTGAATGCTGTGTATGATTTTATTTATCATATTATTATCACTTTCCAGGGATGTACACATAGATGATGGGGTTAATTTATTCATTTTTCTTTGGGAGGCTCTGAAGGAAAGTGTGAGAGAAAAGAGGTATTAGACTGCCTACCAAGCTGAAGGTTTACAGAGTTGTGTTGTTGACTTCATTGTTGTATGCCTGTCAAACTTGAACACATATACCAGCACCATGCCAGAAAATCAAATCACTTCTATTTGAATTGTTTTGAGAAGATTCTGAAGATCATCTGGCAAGATAAGGTACTACAGACACTGAGGTACTACCAAGTATTCAGACTGCATTGCAGAAAGCAAAGGTCTGATGAGCTGGCTATGTTCAAATACCAAATGTATATTTGCCTAAAAGACTATTTTATGGAGAATTCACCTAAGGCAAGTGCTCACATTGAGGTCAGAAGAAGTGATACAAGACTCTCTCTAGGTCTCTTTGAAGAACTTTGGAATCAGTTATGAGACATAGGAGACACTGGCACACAACTGCCTAGCATGGCATGCCCACATCAAAGAAAGCACTGTGCTCTATGAGCAAAGCAGAATTGCAAGAGCTTCAAAAGAAAGATGTCAAAATTTAGAGACGTCTCCATTCCAAATGTTCATATGGACTATATGTGCCCAGCTTGTGATAGGGCCTTCAGAACTTGTATTGGTTGGATCAGCCACAGTCGGATACAATGTGATGTCATTTTGGTCCTCTCTGAGAATGAAGGACAACAACCATGAAACTTATGTGGACAAGAAGGTCAGCTGGTTCTCATCAAGAGGAAGGGATAACTGAGAGGTGGCCCATGTGCTCCACTGGTATCCACAAATATAAAAGACCTAGAGGAAAATCCCTAACGCTTTAGATAGCCCTTTTTGGCTGGGTTTACTGAAAGGCAAGTACAAAAGATGTTTATGATAAGAAGACACAGATGGGCAGTGATCTTCACAGCTGAAGGAAACACTATACTGATGACATAATATCTTAAAGTTATCAAAGAAAGACAAGCTAGGTAGTAGTAAAATCAGCCCGATTGTAGTGTACTAGATGAGATGGAGAGGGAAAAGATCTGATTCAGAGAGACTAATTAGAAGGCTGTCACATTAGTTTTGTCATTAATTAATTATTACCATTGCAGCTTTATTGGAATGAAAAGAATACCAAGTAGGTAGAGGTAAGATGGAAAAAAAGAAAGGAAGAGGTAGATGGAAAAAGATATAGTGAATTAGGAATCAATGTGATTGCCATAATTGTTTATTGATAGGAGGGGGGAATTGTAGATTTCAAATCATTTGGACAGAAATGACTATGCAATCAACACCGAAGTCAAAAAGAACTGATGAGATATCCAAGAGGAAGGATGAAAAGAGGTGAAGGACAAAACTTCACACTTAGGGGGCCACAGAATTAAGACTATAAAGGTCTGAAAGTCAAAAGGAGAATTGGCCTTTTGAAACATTAATGAAGGGAAGGACAGAATAATAAGGAAATAGGTGGTCAACAACGTCAAATACTGCAGATATTATCAAGGAAAATGAGGATGGAGAGACCCTGAATTTGGAGATGAACTCATCAATGATCTTGACTATGCTAAAGTCCATAGGGTGATGGGCTTGACAGCCTGATTTATAACATTTAATAATTAATAGATGAAATTTACATAACACTTTGCATAAATTCTCTCATGTGATTTTTGAAATAGCCTTGTGGAGCAATTGACAGAGTAAGCTTGAGTTTAATTTCATTGCTTCTTTTCATTCCAATAAAGCTGCAAGTGAATAGATCAAAGTAAGGCAGGTGGATTGTATTTTTTATAAGTATGCTAGTAAAAATAATGAGAGTGATGGATAATAGCTAAAGGAGGAACAAAGTTAAAAGATATTTTTAAATATAGCAAAATCTCTGTACATTTGCAGGTAGAAAGAAAGGAGTCAGTGGAAAGATAAAAATATAGTAAGGACTATATTTAGGAAAATTAATTAACAGAAGAATAAGGCAGAGTAATTTATTCATTAGTGGTTAAAGATCATTATAGGATGTGTAATTGGAGCATAATCAATTGTGCTCTACATATTGGAAACAATGGCACTATTTATAGAAGATGACTTTGACTAGATGACCAAGAGCTAAGACTCTGAAACAAGTCTAAAATACTTAAGTCTCTTCTGGTGAGTTGTCACCTAGCAACTGTAACCCAGTTTGACTTGGCTAAGCAACCCAATTTCAAGGATACTTTTAATAACAAGTGAGTTTCCATATTTTTTTACAAAGGTCCCCTTTTCTGAAATAGGTTAGGTAGGCATTTCTTTCTTATATGCTTTGGTGGAAAATGTGTGGTCAAGTAAGGATGTGAAAATAATAGATACCTTTTAAAGCCACGCAATAATAAGAAAGAAAAGAGGTAAATTGAAGGGAGATTAGTCACTTGAACCTAAGCTCCCTTTCAATTTTTTCTTTGTATATCCAGGACATATCAAAATGCCTATGGGACACAATTAGTAGGTGTTGAATGTAATTATTAACAAATTATTTAAATAGAATCCCATTTGTAATTCTCTTGTAAAGGATCACCATTAGAGACATTAGGGTATATTGTCTGCTAGTGTGGTATGGGACAAGGCACACAGTGTCGTCCTGAAGTCAGGAAACCTGGACTCGGTATGGGAAGCAATGAGTTACAGTGGAAAAGCACTAGATCTGCAGTCAGGTGGAAATTTCTTGGGGGTACCTACTTCTCAAATTTATTCTCTATGTACAAATTCAATCTGACAGAGCATAGAAATTTCACCCCTCTGGTTGTTTTTTTTTTTTTTTGAAGGGGGAAGGCGAGACAATTGGAGTTAAGTGACTTGCCCAAGGTCACACAGCTAGTAACTGTCAAGTGTCCGAGGCCATATTTGAACTCAGGTCCTCCTGACTCTGGGGCCAGCACTCTATTCATGGTACCACTTAGCTGCCCTAAGTTTTGAGGTAAGATTGAGTATTAAGATTTCAGAGAATCTCCAAGTTCGAAAGTCATCAGCGATCTTGTCCAACCCAAACCTGAATTGAATTCCCTTATGCAACACCTCCAAGAAATGGTTACCTTTACATAGAGTCCTTCTGTGATTAGGTACCCATTACTTCCCATTATAGGTGGAGCATAGGATGAAGTGCTGGGCCTGGAACATCAGGAAGACTAATTTTTATGAGTTCAAATCTGACCTCAGACACTTACTAGCTGTGTGACCCTGAGAAAGTAATTTAACGCTGTTAGCTTCAGTTTCCTCCTCTGTAAAATGAGCTGGAGAAGGAAATGGCAAATCAGTCTATATCTTTGCCAAGAAAACCCCAAATGAGGTCACAAAGAGTAGGACAAGACTGAAATGACTGAATAACAACCAACTTTCTATTCCATTTGTAGACAGCTCTGAGTCTTAAACATTTTCCTTTCCATCAAGCTTAGATCTGCCTCTCTGAAACTTCTACCTATATATACTAGTTCTGCTCATACCTTCCTTTTTTGCATACCTTGTTTATTTTAAAAAGTTATATATGTGTATATATACACATAGAAATACATACATATATCCATATTTGCTTTTGTACATATATGCACACATGTGTAGATATATACAGAAACATATGCTTTGGTTTCCTATTCTATTATTATTAAAAGCTAGCAATACTTCAACATGGCTAGTTTTGACCTATCTGGAAACTGTGACTTGGTGAAGGCATAGATAGTAAGATTCTACGCTCTAGCATAAAGCAGAAAATCTTTGGCGTATTAAATATATATTTCTTTCTAAGGGTTTCTGAAGTAATGAACAGCTGGGGTCTGTATGGAACACAAAAGGGTCATGATAAAAGATCTGAAATCCTATCATTAAAAAATTATAAACAGGAACTTATAAATTTTTATCACTTGCTGTTTTTAATTAACCTTTAAGAGCCATTCATGTTGGAATGCATAAGACTTGGCTGCTAAAGAAAGCACAGTTGAATATCACTGAGTTCTCTAATGACTTCCAGGGGTTGCTTCTCTTTTGCAGTTGCCCTATGACATTTTAAGACTCAGTCTTTGAGTTTTGAGATAGGCCACAGATAGCAGGAATAAATAGAATCCCTTTCTTTTATTCTTGTCTTTATTACTGCTAGTGAATTTGATTTTAATGCTGTTGATTTATGACTTCCATATAGTACTGGTTCTGATCACAACTGGTTTCCATGACAATAGGTACACCTTTTGGAAATGTTTTTCAGTCTTGTCTAAAAGCAAACAATGTATAACAGCAATAGCAGCCATAGCAGCAGCAGATACAAAAATCATCCACAGTGAAGGCAAATCATAATTACAGACATTAAAATCCAATATATTGGATCTCAGATCAGTCAATCAATGAATCAGTAAAGATTTATCAAGTACCTACAATGTTCTAGACATTGTACTATGTGATATTGTGTGTTTAGAGTCAGGAAAATCTGAATCACTCACTCAGACACTAATTGAGTGACCCTGCACATGTCACTTCAACTCTCAGTCATAGTTTTCTTATCTGTAAAGTGGAGATGACAATACTTGCATCTACTTCACAGGGATATGGTAAGGATCAGATGAGATTTATGGGCAAATGTCAGCTATTATTCATAGTATGTCTCATGTGAACTGATATTTCAAATCGCATAGAATATAGTGACTCATTAGACTATTTATTCATTTGCTTCTTTCTGTATATACCTTGCTTGACTCTTCAAGGTGGGAAACTTGAGTATTTCATGTGCTTGGTAGTCTTTTGGATAAGTTTGTAGTCATCTAGAAACATAAATATTCTAAGTATTCACTCTATTAAAGAAATAGCTAAAATTCCACTCCTATGTGAGGCTGTTTCCTATTTTTCCAATATTTTCCTCTGATCATGGGTTAAACTGTCCCTCATTCTCATTGAGAATGTTTTATTTTAAGCACAAGGAAGAAATTCAGTATTTGTTGTTGTAGCAAATGAAATGGATTGATCCCCAACACATCCTTATGTCTCTTCCTGCAGAAGTATATAGAAATGTTGGAACCAGGGTACAATTTCTAATAGCCCTGAGCAAAGGAAGCCACCTCATTTATGTCATTGCTGATATTTTCCACACTGGGATTAAGTCACAAAGGGCTTTTGTTTTTTTTTCTACCATCATATGTAAGAATAGTCTCCAACTAGCCTTTTTCTTGTTTCCTTTATTCATTTAACAGTAGGTTCTACACTGTGCCATATCACAGAACATATAATGTGTCCTAAAAACATGAAAGTAATAAGGAACTACTATTTTAATGTAGATGTTCAGAAGAGCTAGGGGCCCATAGGACTGGATTTTGACAGGCTGACTCTATTTCATTGGCACCCATTTTTCTAATACTAAGAATTCCCTTTGTGTCTTGGTGTAACTCACCCCCACCTCATATTGCCAGAATTCCCTTTTTTTCTTGCTTATGCCCTATTGGTACTCTTAAGTACAGCTTAGTGTTTAACCATGATTGGTAATATTGTAATATTTAATACCCATTGGATCTTTATTTGATGCTACAAATTGATTGCACTGGATTAGAGATTTTTGCTGACTTGAGTTGTTTGAACTGTATAAAAACCCATATCCATTGTCCATTCTCAGATTCCATCATCTTGATTACTTGGTACTTGTAGTATTATCTGTTAATTCTGTGCATGAAATAGAGAACTTTTATCAGAAGCAACTAGGAATGGGACAATGCATCCTTTTACATGAAAAGATTATTATAACAGCAACAATAATTTTTAAATAGTGTACACATTTGAATAGCAAATGGATAGGAAATGCTTTAAAAGAGATGCAACAAAGATGAATGCAAAAGGCTTATAATTATCTAGGAGTTAAAGGTGATACTCAGGAATAAAAACCATCTACTTTTCCTACACAAGGAACACAACTGACAGGAAGCCAATAAAACCCCAAAGAGTGTCATTTATCTGTCTGTCTTTTTGTCAATCCAGGATGCTCTGAAGATGCATTTTATAGCTTTAAAGAACATATTTAAGTGTCAAAAGCTTTTTGTTCTGAGCAGATTTCAGTGATATTTCTGGGTTCTATTCATACCTTGTGAATATTTGCAACCACTTTGAATGGAGTATAATCCTGAATTTGATGTTTCTACACTTAGAATAAACTTTCAAAGTGCATTTCTACCTTATTTGGTTGAAAGGCAGTTCCTAGAACTTGAGATAAATTTCCATTCATTCATTCTTTCAAAGTATTTTTTGATATTATTGTAACATTGTATTATAATCATATTATATAGTATACTATAAGAAGTCCTGTATCATATATGAAGATAAAGACTACCATCATGGAGTTTACAATATATTAGGGCAAACTAGGCATGCATACAATGAACTATAATAGGATTAGAATGCAGGGGTGCTCTGAAATATTCAAAAGGCACAGATATTTTTTCCCAGGGAGATATGGGGGGGGGGATTGAAGAACATATTGACACATGAAAAGATTTTTTATTGTATTTATGATTACAGTTGAGAGGCAGCCTATTGTAGTGGATGTTGTAGCTAGCCTTTGAACCATGAATATGTGGGTTCAAGCTCTACTTATGACATATAATGTGTCATATATAGCAGACATATACCTGGGACATATACTGAGTGATCCTGGGCAAGTCATTTAATTGCTCAGTGGTGTAGACAACTCTAAGGATAAGTTGGAGAGAAGGTACTGACCTAGATTGTTAGAAGGAGTTTCTCTCTCCCAGATATTCTGGCACCACTGTTGTATAAAACTGTTGTATAAAATCACAGTTCCAGACCTTTCCCCTTGTTATCATGAAAATCAGAATGCATTCTACATTGCCTTGTAGAAAATCCATAATATTTACTATGCTTTTTGTTTATTTGTATGGCATCTGAAGTAAGCTTACAAAACTAGGAGTCAAAGGAGGAAGTGAGGAAATTACCAAACAACTGAAATTCAAACTCTGTGCCCTAAGGCTACACTATAGTCACATGACAATTTGACCTATAATCACATTGAAGTCAGCCTATACTGCATGACTTGCTCTCACCTTCAATTTAATCACATTCATGCCCAGATGAACTTCATGGACTTAACTAAATGATTGACCTAGAATGAACATATCATCAACATTAAAGATGGAACGTTGCTTTTGTGTGAATGTAACAGTCAATGTACTAAAATGCAAATAGGATCCTCTGAAATACCTGCCCTAACCACCCAAGGGAAGTGGCTCCAAATAAGGTTTATTATATTATCTTCTTGTGTGAAGGAAAGCACATTAATATTATTTCAATTACAACTTTAACTGAAGGTTCTGAAGGGGGATTATTTTTTTATACAGAAATTCCAATAAAAGTTGCCTCTAAATCAAATACTAGAATATCTAAGATTGTATATTGAGATTAATATATCTTGGGAAAGGGCGTAATCAGATTAACTTAAATTAATAATTCTTTACCAGCCAAGAGAGTACATGCAATTTAAAGGGATGAAAAGCAGAAGCTGAGAGAACAGTATGAAGATAATGGTCTTCAAATCTATGGGGATTAAAATTCAATAATATTTTCTGACTATCATCACCAGTAGCACTCATCTAGAAAATTGTTAAGAGTCATGCAGGGATGCAAACACAGCTGGACACAACAATTGAATGTCTTTAGTCCCCAGCAAAATGTAGAAATCTCTCTCTCTCTCTCTCTCTCTCCCATATATATGTATATATATACACATACACACATACACACACATATATTTATACACACATATTCTAATTAAGAGAAGGAAACATACAGTCAGGCTAAAAGCTCTGGCTCCTCCAAAATTAAAATTTATGGCTGTTATTTATATATTCAAAGAATTAGAGAATTTTAGAGTTGGAAGAGACCTTGGGGATCTTTTTTACAGATAGAGAAACTGAAGCTCAGATTGGTAAAGTGATTTATTCAAGTGCTATAGCCAGTTACTGGGAGAATTAAAACCCACATTTCCTGATTTCTAGTTTATTATACCTTTCATTATACCATTCGTACTCTTTGGAAACTTGCTCTAGATTCCAAAGAAATGAGGCCAACTTAAAAATGACTATAATTCAGTTTCATATATAATTGCTCAAATGATGGGTCATTTGGGGGTGTGCTAGAATAAAAAAAATAGTTTAATTTTGGCTAGGTGATGTTAACTGAAGGTACCAAAACCTCCCCCCTACCCTTCCCCCCAAAGAAGACACCAACCCAAACCACCCACCCACCCACCACCCAGATGGAAAACATTTCTTTCATGAAAGAAGAATTCAGAATGATAAAGAACAAGTCCCTTTCCTACTCTTTCTTTGGGAGATGGGGGGGGGGGAACAAGTATAGAACATCACATGTAATGTTGGATAATTTCAAATATTGATTTTTTTTTACTGATTTCTTTCTCTTATTTTTCTTTTCTTTTAAAAATGCTTTGTTATAAGTAATAGCTTTCTGTAAAAGGGTGATAGGGAGGGATGGGGGGAGGAATACAGGTAATTTAAAAATAAGCTATTTTTTAAACTATCTATTAAAAAGGGCTTTAACTAAAAAAAGATGGTGAAGAGTGAAAAAGTGCCTAAGTAAATGCACTAAGACAAATACTATAAAGCAGGGGTTTATATCCTTTTTTGTTCTATGGATTCCATACATCCTGTAGATCCCTCCTTAAATTGATGATTTAAAATGCATAAGACACATATGATTATAAAAGAAGCAAATTGTATTGAAACACAATGATCAAATTAAAGATAAAACAAGTTCTTGAACCCCAAGTTAAGAATCCCTGCCATATAGAGAATAGCTAAAATACTAGAAGTATAGCAGTTGAGAAACCCTGAAGTTTATAGAAGACAAAAATCCAAGCAAAGTTTAAAGGACAAACATACACTAATTCAAGGAGGCAAATTTAACCTCATAGATATCACTGAGACTTAATGAGATGAAGCCCATGATTGAAATATGACTCTGGATGGGTGTGTCTAATTAAAAAGAAACAAAATAAGTAAAAGAGGAAAGGAAATCATTGTATGTTAAGATAGATGCATGTGGTAGAATCCAGGAACCAGAGGGAAGAAATGCATTTGGATAAAGGCAATGAGAAGGATGAGAATCAGTTTTTTTTTTTAAATCAAACTACCTAAACAAAAAGAGGAAATAGAAAAGAATTCCGGGGAAAAAAGTCACAAAGCTCTGATCATACAGAGGTGTGATGTAGCAATGAGCAATGATGGGGTGTTTCACCTATCCAGATAGCTGATGGAAAGTTCTTGAGGAAAACCAGGTATAGGTTTTACATATGCCCTAGGTTTTGAGAAAGCCTATTTCAAAAGGTTTAGAGGAAAGATAGGTAGTATCCTATCAACTAAAATGTTACAGGGGAAGTCAACCCAGGAGGAGTGGGCCACTGAACAATGAAATACTTAAGACAGAAGGGGAAAATATTCTGAAAAGGAGGAAAAAAAATGAGTCTGATATGTACATATAGAAAATTTACCAACTGGGGCAGCCAGGTGGCGCAGTGAGTAAGGGCACCGGCTCTGGTGTTGAGAGACCTGGGATCAGTTCCGGACTCAGATACTTGGCACCCACACAAAACAACTGGCCATGTAACCTTGAGCAAGTTACTTAACCCCAATTGCTTAAAAAAAAAGAAAAAGAAAATTTACCAACCAACCTAGATTAAAAAAAAAAAGATCAGTACAGAAGATGGAAGCAATGACTGAAAATAAACATGAATGTTGTATGATGCTACAAAAATCGTGTCAGGATTCTCGAGCTTAGAATGAAATGGAGTTGTTCAGGGAAGCTAAGAACTAACAAAAACAGGAATAGGATACTGAGATGGAACATGGCTATTGCTAATTATGGGTATGCTGAAGATAACTGACAGTTGGGAGAAGGAAAAGCTTTTAAAGCCTTATCTTTCTTCTATTTTTTCTGCCAAAGAGAAAGACCTTTGCACTGGAAATAACAACACAAATAAAACAATTGATACTCAAGATAAGTAATAAAAAATGATAAACCCTTCGTGAATTTGTCACCTGACCCAGATGAACCATATATTCAGATATTAAAGGAACTGGCCATCCACACATCACAACCACCATAGTCCAGGCCCTCATAATTTTTGCCTGGACTGTTGCAATGACCATTTAATTGGTATCCTTTGTGAAGTTCCTCCACTCTCAAATCCAAGCTCCATATCATGGCCAAAATAATACACCTAAAATGCAGGAATTACCATGTCAGTTTTCTTCTTAAGAAGCTTCAGTGTCTTCACATTGCCTTTAGGATAAAATACCATCTCCTTTGCTTGGCATTTAGGGCCTTTTGAAATTTGATTCAAGTTTAGTTTTCCAGATGTTTTGCATATTGCTTCTATGTACCCTCAGCACAGAAGTAATGTACAATGCCCCATCTAAATGGCCCTACTTGCAATTCCCTTTAAATCACATTCTTTTTCACCATTCTGTGACTTTGCACAGGGTGTTACCTATGTCTGGATTGTTTTCCCTCCTCACCTCCACTTCTTGGAAATCCTAACTCCCTTGAATAACAAGCTCATGATATCTCTTTAAAGAGGCCTTTTGTCATGTGCTCTTATCCTTCCCCAGTTCAATGTGTCCATGTATTTTTTACTCCCCAGCAGTAGTTAAGCTGTCACCAGTTTTTATTTATTTATTTTTAATAAATAGGTCTTTTGAACATGAAGTATCCACTTCTCCCCCCTTTTGTGACTCATTCTGCTTTATTTAAAAACTCTAGGTTATTATACTTTACCAGACAATTGAAAGTGTAGAAAATATGAAATCTTCATAACTATTTAAGGCCAGATTCTCAAATAAATTCTATGGAAAATTTTCAACACAAAGCATGAAAGCATTGATTTAATACAATAGAATTTTATCCATTTAAACATTTCCGTCACATGGGAGATACATTTTGCTATTCTCTCAATCTGTTCTCTGCAAAGACAGACATCCTTTTCTCATTCATGAATTTTGGAGCTTTGTCACTCTAAAATATAGCTAAAGAAAGTCATAAAGAAACAAGGGTTTTGATATATGTAGTAAAAAGAAAGTGACCATAAAAGACATAAAAGAGTAGAAACATAATTAACTGTACCACAGAGCAGTTATAACTCATTTACCATCCAGATAGGTGCCTCTTTTTACTTACATAAAATCCTTTTGCAGCAAATGATAGCCTTTAATTTGACTAAATTAACCCATTTTGCTTAAAATTACATAAGGACCAGGTAATAGCCAGGAAAGAGGAGATTAACTGATGAAAATGGAACATGGAATTGATTATCTTTTCATTGCTTTTAGGGGACTCTCTCAATACATGAATGACCAGCTTTTCAAATAACTCATATTATAGCTTCCTACACAGAGTATATATTTGGAAGTATAGAGCATTGAAAAATAATTCATCATACACTCAACTGATATCTTGCCAACAGATATGCTTTGATGCATGACATCCCCTTGGCTATTATAATACTGTATAGATTGTTATGTCCTATCATACTCAGAGCAAGCTTTTCTAATTCCTACCAGTGCTGGTAATGGAGATGTACTACCAAAAGATTCAATGACAGATATCATCTCTTGGTTGGTTGTTGAATCTCTTGCATTCTAATGTTGATACAGGTATAAGCAAATGCTTTTGATTCCACCCAGCCTTTTTATAAATGCTCTATGGACCCCACTATTGCCATAATGTGTTCAATTTCATCACTTTCAGGGATTCTTCTCTTCCTGTTCCTTCCTCTCTTCCCATCCCCTCCCCAACAATTTGGTTCTGAATCATTGCTAGTAGATTCTTTTTTCCTAACATGTCATCCAGTTCATCAATTCCCAGCAGCCATGTCTGAGAGACTTCTAATTAAAATTGGGAGGACAAGTTCCTCAAGGTGCACACACATTCTGCACAGTTTTGCTGTCATCATCAAAAGTGATTACACATATATGGATCACATATAACAAAGAATGCATAAGCCCTTCACAAGATCTCATTTGTTTTGGTGCTTGCTTTCCCACAGAACTGAGATTCCTCAGGCAGCCAGTAGTGTTATGTAAAACTAGTAAAGTCTGAAATTTAATTTTATGATCTTCATCGAAGGAAGAATTATTCCTTTTAGAATGTGTAAATATCACAGTGTTTGTTAAAGTTGACAGAGCATCTTGAATGTTTGTCATCTTTATTGCATTAGATGAGGACAAGTTCCAGAAAACTCCAGGTATAAACTCCCTTATTTCTGCATCAATAGATTTTCTTAATTGCACCAGGGAAGATATCCCACCAATGTTTTTCATTGCTATTTTATTTTCATCCATAGATTTTCCATAAACAAGGTTTTGTATTGTACCCTAAGCCTTCTTCTTTACTTCCAAAACTCTGTAATCCAAAAGTTCAACAGATATTTGATTCCTCCTAATCTACAATATCTGTTTTCATTTTGTTATCTCCTAAGCACAGATGTTGTAAGTAGACCATTGTATTTGCTGATGGAAACCGATATTGTAGCTTGTGAATGACTCCAAGCAGTTTAGGATCACATTGAGAAAATTCTCTAGGATCTTTTTGAATGCTCTCTATGGATCTATCTATCTATCTAGTTGTTTCATCATTAGCTGGTGGTGAATGTTGATGTCTGTTATAATTGCACTCTTGCATTTGATACTGCATTGACCTGTAAGGTTCCTCACAGGTAGCTGTTGTGTTCAAATTAACTGTTTCTTTGGTATATAAAAATGCTCTGCTAGCTGATTGACTTTTGCAGATTTCCAACACCTGAGCCTATGTTATATAATACTGTCTGGGACCCATGGAGTTCAGTAGTTACATGTTTTAGATGACCACATATTGGACTATATTAAATTCTTCCTTCATATATAGGGGTGATTTATATGTCAGGAAATATAGCAGAATGCAGTTCTTGCCCATTGGCTATGCTGACTAGCATAAGAACTTCTCAAGCCTGTTAGACAGTCTGGATGATGTTGCTGTCCAAACAGTTCAATATCATGAATAGTTCTTTATGGTGCTGAGGAACCATAGTCATTCTAGAGCATTTGGGGAAAGATGAACTCACTTGGGCATAGAATCAAGAAACTACCCTTGTCTGTGCATCAGTCAGGGTTAGAGTGCTGTTTGATATCGAGACTATGGCTGCTCTTTGATATTGAGAAAATTTCATTGGGGTAAGCTTTTTGTCTTGTTGTGCCTGAATCAAATTGCTATACAATTGTGGGATAAGCAGGTCTCTCTGTGACATATGAAAATGTTGCTCACTGGGCAAGTAATATAGTAGATAAATACATATTTGAACTCAGTAGTCGGGAGCCAGTCACTGATGGAGAGCCAAATCCACTACTGTAAAAACTTCTCAGTGACCCCTTGAAGGAGAAATGTCCTTCCTGGTAATATAAGAAGCATACTGTGCTGTAGATAGAACAGAAATAGCTCTTGTGGTTTGATTTGGTACTCTTACGGTAATATTTACAGAAGACTGAGCTCAAGTTTGTCTCAGCTTTTGAATTTCTAACTAGATGGTTATTAGTAAGCCTAAGAAAAAATGCTGTTGTCTATTGTTGCCTGGCCCAAGTTCTGGTTGCTGTAGAATCTACCTGTTTCCTGGTATCCACTGTTGGAATAATAATTAATTTGTGTTAAACTTCTTGAGTTACCCAATGATCCCTCTCTTCCTTCCTTCCTTCCTTCCTTCCTTCCTTCCTTCCTTCCTTCCTTCCTTCCTT
>NW_027185698.1:3312828-3458076 GCF_028583685.1 Petaurus breviceps papuanus
TTCTTTCTTTCTTTCCTTCCTGTTCCTTCCTGTTTAGTATTTTATTGATCCCTCACTTTCATGGAGAGATGTCTACTCTGGTGAATATAAAGTCCCTTTTTCTGCGTCTGTCCTCATGAGAAAGATGTTGGGGGAGGGATAGTGTCAGAAACTTGGGGTTTGCTTACTCCAGGACATCTGCCAATCTCCTAGGAAATGGCTTTTTAATTTAGCAAAATTTCTGGGATGGCACTGAAGCAATTGTTAAAGAGGCATAAAGGACTTTTTCCTTGTGCTGGCAATGTTTGGAGATTATGCTCTAAGCTTACATCTTTCTAACTGACTGGCAGCAACTTCTAGCTTTCTGGTGAGTCATTGAAACTGAAATTCCAAACCAAGATAGTGGTTGGGAACAGAAGAGTTCCAGTAGATGTGAATGAAAAATAAACTTAATACTGCTCCTTCACAGAAGTAAGAGTGGTAGTGGCTGTGTTTTCAGGCTCCATGTCTTGGTCTGAAGAAGCTTCCCGGCTGGTTTGTTGCAGCCCCTTTACCACTAAGAGGTTTTGCTCAGGAACTGGCATTCCTCTTTCCAGGTTAGCAAACAGCAGCCGTTGTTTGGGGAATCTGGGACAACTACATGGAGGGGTTGTAGATGCAGCACCAAAAGATCAACAACAACAACAACAACAACAAAAAGCCAGGGTCAAGAGAGTTCCTCCCTTCCCCCCATGTACTTTGTTTAACCCCTTCCCTCCTGTGCTCCCACAGGGAGCAGGGTCAGGAGAACAAGATGGAAAAGTGACTTCAGTGCCAAAGAGAATGATAACTTGCTTCACAGAAAGGATTAATTAATAGAACTATAATTTGAGGAGGTTAATCTTTAGTGTTCAATACATCCCAGACGGTTTTCTTCCTTCCACACCCCCTTCCCTCCAGCATGCTTAGAAGAAGATGACACTGTCATGGTCTCAGACATCCCCAAAGGCCATTGCTCTAGCTAAGAATAATGTAATTTTGTCTACAGGGGAAAAAGTTATTTTTAATTCTCTAAGTCTTTAGAGGGGAATCTGGGGCATTGATATTTGCTAGGGTTTCATTCCCATATCCATATTTCAGAGCAAGCTAAACTCCAGTATCTACTACGGGATGCCATATGCAATTGGTGCTCTAAAATGCTTGTTGAATTGAATTGAATTAAACATAAATTGTAGAATCCATATATGTTTCTTCAGTAATTTAGTAAAGGACCTTTACTATATTAGTATGAATACTCTTTCCATTGAAGCAGATTGCAATACCTCTCTTAATTAGCAGGTGATCTTGGTGAATTGCTGTGGCCTTAAAAGCAATCACCCTCTCATCAAATATGAATACTTGACCTGTGTCTTTGTATACACACAGGCACAAATAAATACAAAGAAATAGTTATATTCCAACCACTTATTCTATTCCAACAGCTGCTTCCAAAATAACTAGTGTTTGATTAAATTTGAGCTTTTGTTTCAAATCAGTTTAATTATTTTGATTGATTTGATGATTCAAGTTTATAAAAATCATTAGTCAAAATAATCAATCATTCAGTCAGCAAGAATTCATTAAGCTTCTACTATGCTTTAGGCACTGTGTTAAGTGCTGGGGATACAAATAACAAAGACTCCCTATTCACAAAGAATTTACTTTCTGTTAAGTCAAAACAAATTAACAAGCATTTATTAAGTGTTTTACTATGTATCAGGCACAGTGTTAAGCCATGAGGATGCAAAAAAGACCAAATTATAGTTCTTGCCCTCAAGGATCTCATGGTACAATGGGGGAGACAACATAAAAGTACAAATATGAACAAAAAATGCTATATGCAGGGTAAATTAGAGGTAGTCTCAGGGGAAGAGATATTAAGAATTAGGAGGATTGGGTAAGGCTTTTTTGTAGACAATAAGACATTAGCTGAGGCTTGAAGGAAGCCGGGAAGTCGAGATGAGAAGGGACAGAGTTCCAGGTATGGGGAAGAGCCAAGAAAAATGCCTGGAATTAAAAGAAACACATATATGAGTACATACAAAATAAATATAGAGATAAATACAAATTAATACAAGGTATGTAAAAGCAAGGTAGCTTGGGAAGGAGGGCACTAGCAAAGGGCGAGGGGTAGGAGAAGGATCAGGAAAAGTTTCATGTAGAAGGAATATCATCTTGGTAGCTATTTTGGAGGACAGAGAAAGGGAGACACTAGAGATAGGGAAAACAATCAGGCAGCTATTGAGATTGTCTGGGTGAGAGGGGATGGTGGATGTATGAGTAGAGACAAAGAAGGGGATAGATGAGGACAATGTTGGGAAAGGGGAACTGATAATATTTGACATCCAACTGATAAAATATGAGGAATGATGAAGACAGAAGAGCCAAGGATAACCTTGAAATTGTGACATCATGTGTAATACAGTGAAATTGTCATCTTCCCCAGTTTGGTCATCATTCTTTTACTATTTATATTCAAGCTTGTTTAGTCATTACTAACATTAAAGTCTGAGAGATTTTCAAAAGTTGAGAAATTGGAATGTAAGGCCAATTAAAATAAAGTCACCTTCAATGAAGTGAGCCTAGTATTTTCTAACAAGAAGAAATGATAAAAGTCAGTCATAGAATGAATGTCAGACTTAGCAAGCAAAAGCATAGTGAAACACCTAAGGAAAAGAAACAGAAAAAAAGGTGGCTGTCATGGAAATAACAGAATAGAAAATTCATAAACTGCTTGAGAGATGGATAAAGAAGGGTTTGAAACTTATGAATACCATGAATCACCTAATTTTTTCATGAAAGACCAGATCTATATACTAGATACAATATTGTTGTATTGTCAAATTAATTGAAAAGACTTGTGGACAAAGAAATGAATTTGGGTTGTCATGTATAAGTATACAATCCACAGTGCTTACTCTCTCCTTTTAGAGAATGAAAGTTGAACAATTCTAGCTAAGCCTTGACAGAATTGTGGCAGTGGAAATCAGGCAATGAGGCAGGATAGAATAAAGAATGAAACACAATAATTTCAAACAAAGGTCCCTAATATAAACAGTAAAGGGAAACGTAGCTCAATTGGTATTTTGGAAAGGAATTAGGAAAGAGAAACAACTCAGGTACCAGTAACAGAATCCTGGTCTTTGCTCTGCTCTGTGATGTGGGTGAGTCATCTTATTTCTATTAACTTCAGTTTCTTTATCTGTAAAATAAGAGGTTGACTTAAATGATGTCTCTAAAGTCCTTTCCTACTATCAAAATTTATATGATTAAGCTTACACAGCTAAAGATTCTTAATCTTTTCTGTGTCATGGACAGCCTGGTGAAACCCTGGGATTCATTCTCAAAATGCTTTTAAATGTAAATGATAAAGGACATCTAGGTGGATCAATGGATAGAACACCAGTCCTGGAGTCAAGAGGACCTGAATTCAAATGTGACCTCAGGCACTTGACACTTACTAGCTTTGTGAACCTGGGCAAGTCACTTAACTGTAATTGCCTAGCCAAAAAAAAAAATGCATATCATAAAATAAATAAGAAATCAATTATCTTGGGGCAGCTAGGTGGCAGAGTGAGTAAAGCACAGACCCTGGAGTCAGGAGGACCTGAGTTCAAATCCAGCCTCAGACACTTAACACAAAAACTAGCTGTGTGACCTTGGGCAAATCACTTAACCCCAATTGCTCTACTCCCCCCCCTAAAAAAAAGAAATCAATTATCTTGACATAAAGCTGTATTTTCCACCATCCACTCATAGAAATCTAGCCATGGATCCACAAGGGGTCTGTTGACTTCAGGTTAAAATATCCTGCTCTAAACCAATCTAACCAATACTTGAAATGAAGAGGGGGGAAGGATTATCTTGATGGTAAGGACAATCAATTCATTCTCTTCATCTATCAAAATATTTTCTTAAAATGTGGCAGATAGGGAAAAAGAAGGAATTCCTTTAGGTGCAAATTCTGGTCACATGGATACTTCACTATGTAATCTTAGGAGGCCACAAAGCTCATTGATTTTACACTTGTTTTCTGAGTTCATGTCAGGATAGTGCTGAGGCTTTGCTCAATGGGAATCCTGTAGATGGCTCTATAGACACTGTATTTTCTGTCACTGTAATGTCAAAGTGCTTTAAAGGACATGTCAATGGTATAATCACAGAAATAAATATCTGAGCAAGCCTAGCCTAGGGATTTCTTTTGACATGTTTGCTGACTTTTGAAATGGACTAACAAAATGAATGATCCGTCATTATTTGAATTGAGTGATTGGGGTCTATAGCTAAGGAAGGAGTGACCCTGGGTGTTCATTCAGCTGCAGCTTTCCAGCAAATGTTGGAACAGGTTCCAAATGAATCTTCCATCTCTGCACAATCAAGAACAACCTGACAAAGCACCTATAATGAATAACTGGAAATGTCTGCACAATTTAACTCATATTGCAGGATTCTTTTGGGCTCATAATGGATTTCCACCTTTTCATTCCTTTCAATCTTCTAGTCCATTATCATGGAAAGAACAATGGACTTTGAGTCAGAAGACCAGGTTTCTAGTTCTTAATCTTCTACTTAGTATTAGTATCATGCTGAATACATTACTTCACTTTTAGGGGCACAGTTTCATTATTTGTAAAAATAGGTATGGTACTATTCATGCTAACCTGACATACTTGTAGAAATTGAAGCAATGGTTGGAAGTTGGAGAAAAGCAAATTTTGACCCAATGTTAATGAGCCAATTCTATGAGCATTTACCAATAAAAATGACTAACATTTATTAATGCTGTAAAATTTGCATAGTACTTTATATACATCATCTCATTTGATCTCTACAAAAACCCTGTGAGCTATATGCTATTATTATCCTCATTTAACAGATGAGGAAACAGGCTGAGATAAGTTTACTGTTACATAGCTTCTAAGTGACTGAGGAAGAATTTGAACTCAAATCTTCCTGACTCCAAGTCTGGCACTCTATCCATTGTATCACATAGCCATACTATGGGCAAAGTACTGTGCTAGAAACTGAGGCTGCAAAGACAAGACAAAACAAAACAAAATAAAAAAACCCCTACCCTCAAGGAGCTTATATTACATAAAGGATATGGGGGAGGTATGCATGTGATAATATTTAGAAAATAAATTCTTAACAACTGTAGTTCTCCAAATGTTGTCCAAGAGCCTCAGGAGATAGAATTCCTCTCAAGAGGTTTTCAATCACAAATTAGATGACCACTTTTCAGTGATGCTTTATACTTAAGCTGCTTTTTTTTCTCTGCTTGGATTAAACAGCTCTCTGAGGTCCCTTCCAGCTCTGCAATTCTATGTTTGGGGATTTTGTGAAAATCTTGTCTAATGACAACCCTGAACATGAGCCTAACCTAAGACATCCTTTGAAACCATATTACTTCCCATATGATTTAATTTTGCTTTAACTAATTTACCTACATAAAAAAAAAATCTAACGGAGAGGGTTATATGCAGAATATCTAACAAAAACAATTTCTAAGAGACAAAAATGACTTGTTCCTGGAGTATTTTAACAGTTTTTTAAAAAAAGATGATGGCTAAATTTGCCATTTATCTTTATTTTATCTTATAGCAAATGTGCAAATGTTAGTGTTACTCTTATTCTGTTTATTATTACCTAAAGTATCTACAATAGAAAGTGGAGCATCTCTCCTCCTGAGAGTACAGTGTCATACCCCCAGGAGAATTTGGATAGAAAGTAGGCTACAAAGGTTACTAGAAGGCAGTTTGTTCTCTCTCTCTCTCTCTCTCTCTCTCTCTCTCTCTCTCTCCTTCCTTCCTTCCCTCTCCCTTTATAGTTGGCAATTTGAATATATTTGGGAATATACTACTGTGTCACATGAGGAAATATGGAAAAGACTGTCTATCAAGAATATTTTAATCAAGATTTAACTTTAATAATATTCTAGATGATATATATATATAGAGAGAGAGAATGTTCAAAATTGGTTACTAACTTTATTTTTAAATAATGATGATGATGATGATGATGATGATGATGATGGTAGAATGGCATAATGGACAGAGGGCTGACCTTAGTGTCTGCAAGACCGGGGCTCTTACTTGCTTTGTATATATTCTATATGATTTATCTGTGAACAAGTTATATTCCTCTTATACAGACCTGCACTGTATATGGCTGCAGGCTGCTTGCATCCCACCAAAGGATTTCTGGTGACCTGCAAAGATGTAGGGTTGCCACTGCCCATGCTCCTGTTTGTCATATGACCCATGAGTCTGGTCTGTCTCTAGTCTAACCTGTCACATGACTGCGGTTCAGTCATTATCAATTAATTGATAATCTTCCTTTCAAATATATTAACAGCATGGACTCAGACTGGTCACTTGAAGTATCAGTGTCCTGGGTAACTCTTTAAAACTGTAAATTACAGCTAGGTCGATGACCTGTATTAGGGAGTTTCTATATAGGGGTTTCTTCACACTGAAGGACTCTGATTATAGAGCTGTATAAATAATAATGACAATAACTCCCATTTTATAGCTGTTTTTGATTTCTTCTCACCAAACTTGTGAGGTATTAGTTTTTTTCTCAACAGTTTCCTCTCAATAAACCTGGGAGCGGGGGCGGTATTGCAGAGACATAGAATTTCAGACTTAGAAGAAACCTCACAGGTATTCTAATCCAAATTATGCTAGGATAAAAATTTTCCCTATGTAAAACAACCTATAAATATTTAGTCTTTGAAGATTTGGTGTGGTAAGGGGTGGGAGTAGGACTAGGGGTGAGGGTGGGTCCATTACCTCCTGAAGTATCCATCTTCACTTTCTATAGCTCTAATTATTAGTAAGCTTTCCCTTACAATGACATGGACATCAACAATTCAACAAATGTTAAACGCTAACTAGATGCAAGACACTGTGTTACTTACTAGGGATATAAAGATACTATTGAAACAGTTGTTGCAATCATTGAGCTTAAATTCTACTGAGGGTATACAACACTAGATATGGATAACACCTGGGTTTTTGGTATTTCTAGTTACTACTAGTCACTGCCTTTAGGTAAGTCACGGAGCATCTCTGTGTCTTGATTTCCCTCACTGTAAAAATAAAGGAATTGGACGATATGATCTTTAAAGTTTTGTCCAACTCTGTTTATCATCCTGTAACAATAAATATGATTCAGAGAAGGGAATGAAGAAATCAAATGAGAAATCAGACATCTTCAAGAAATAGGTGAGAGAGAAATACCATCTGTAGTTAAGTGCATGGAGAAGGTGGTACCTTAGCTTTGAATGAATGTCTGAAATGAACTGAACCTTGAACAAAGGTAAGGATTTTGAATGGCAGGGATGAGAAGGGAGTGTATTCACAGTTTGGGGTATAGCTTATGCTGGTGCATAGAGAAGTCCTGTTAAGTGGGAAGCTAGCAGAGCAATTTGACCAGAACTCATAGCTTGTGGAAGAGAGTAATGTGAAATAATTCTAGAGAAGTAAATTTGAGCTAGATTGAACAGGGTTTTCAATGTTAGATATGAAAGTTAGTATTTTATCCTAGTGTCAATTGGAGGTATTGATTTTTGTACAGGGAAGTGGCAAGGTCAGATCTATGCCTTAGGAATATGATTTTGCCAGATGTGGGAAGAATGGATGGGTAAGGAGAGAGATTGGAAACAGGCAAACCAATTAGGAGGCTAATATACTAAACCAGATTATTGTGATCAGTGACTGAACTCGGGTGTTGGTAATGTGCAGGAAAGGAAGGGATAGATTTAAAAGACATTATGGTGGCAGAATGAATTGACCAAGGCAATCCATTAGGTAAGGGAAATAAGGGAGAAGAAAAAAGCCAGAGAAGTTTTTTTTTAAGGTTACAAACCTGATGAATTGGAGAATGAATGATAATGATGTTCACTACCAAAATAGGTTCTTTTACATGAGTAGAGGTGGTTAAGAATTAAGATTATTGTTTCTGTTTTAGACATGTTAAATTTGAGAACCTTAGGAGATATTGAGGGGTTAATGCTTAGTGACAAATTAGAGATATATAACTGAGAGATTAAGGAAGGATATCTACAGTGGTCATGGCTGTAGTGATGATAATTGAACTCTCTCTCTATATATATATATGCAGAGAGAGAGAGAGAGAGAGAGAGAGAGAGAGAGAGAGAGTTGGTCTTGGATAGAGTCTTATGACATCCTTGTGGGGTAGAATAAACTCTTTGAAGGCAGGGAATTTTTTTGTCTTTGTATCTCTAGTGCATAGCATTATGCCTTGTACATAGAAGATGAATAATAAATAGTTGTTGAATTGGACTATTGCATGGCAGGGAATCCGGAAGGAGTAATGCCATGGAAGCTGAAGAAGGGCATGAGGAGGAGAGCTTGTGAGGAAGGCATACTTTGGAAAGGGCTGTCTACACCCAGAGAAAGAACTACAGAATCTGAATGCAGACTGAAGTAAACTACTTTCTCTTTCTCTTTTGTGTTTTGTTTTGCTTTGTTCCTTCTTTCTCACTGTCCACTCCATTGGTTATAATTCTTCTTTACAACTTGACTGATGTTTAATGTGAAGGTATTTATAGAACCTATTTCAGATTACATGCTGCCATGGTGGGGAAGGGGGAGGATAAAGAGGGGGAAAAATTTGAAACTCAAGGGATTGTGGAACTGAATGTTGTAAACTAAAATAAATAAATTAATTTAAACAAAAGAAAAATTAGGAGAATAGCTAAAAAAATGACTCTCATGATGAAGAGAGAATTAGTTGCTGAAGTAAAAATGATGAGTTCCTGGTGAGGAAGTGAATACATCTTAGAATTCTGGACAGAAGAAAGATGATCAGTACTTTATTAACCTCTTCAGGAGGAACTCTTAAATTGAGGCATCTAGGTAGTACAGTGGATAGAGGGTTGAACTTGGAATGAGGAAAATCTGAGTTTGAATCCTACTTCAGATGCTCCCAACTGAGTGACAAGCTCATTGAAAGTCACTAACCTCTCTGTATCTCAGTTTCCTCATCAATGAGAGAAATAATTATTATACTTTTATACTGATAATCAATTATTAAATTGGGATCCAGGCTTTTTCTACTATTTCCTCATTAAGATCCAACTCTTGTTAAAGTCAGTCTTTTTTTTTAATCAAATGCTTTATTAACTTCTAGTTTACATCATTCATTTCCTCAATATTTTGAGTTACAAATTTTCTCCCCATTTTTCCCCCTACACACCACCCCAAAATAGCAATACCATTGGATATCCCCTCCTCCATTCTGCTCTCTCCCATATCTTCTTCCATACCCCCTCCTACTTTCCAGCAGGGCATGGTAGATCTCTATGCCCCAGTGCCTATATATCTTATTTCCTAGTTACCTGTAAAATAATAGTATATATATAGTTTTAAAAATTTGATTGCAAAGTTTTGAATCCAGATTCATTCCCCTCCTCCCTTGTCACCCACCATTACTGGGAAGATAAGCAATTCAATATAAGTTGTACATGTATAGGTATGCAAAACATTTCCATAGTGGATATATTATAAAAGACTGACTGTATTTCCCTCCATCCTATCCCACCTCCCTCTTGTTTTATTCTCTACTTTGATACTGTCCCTTTTCAAAAGTGGTGCTTCCAACTTCCCTCCCACCCAGCCTGCCCTCCCTTCCATCATCCCCCCTCTCATTCCCATTCCCCCTACTCTCCTGTAGGGTGACATACCCTATTTAATGTGTATGTCATTACTCCCCTAAGCCAAATTCAATGAGAATAAGGTTGACCCATTCCTTTTTGCCTTCCTGTTCTTCTGTCCATTGTGACCATTTTCCCTTGAATCTTGTATATGATATAGTTTACCCCATTCTGGTTCTCCCCATCTCCTCTCATTATATTCCTTTCTCACCTCTTAATTTCACCTTTTAAGTATCATCCCTTCCTATTAAATTGATCCTGTGCCCTCTATCTATGTATACCTGTACACATATATACACACATTCACTATGTATTCATATGCCCATATCCTATATAGACACACACACATACACACACACACAAACACACACACACATATATATATACACACATACATTTCTATTCCCTTCAGCTATTCTCATGCTGAGAAAAGTTTCATAAGTTATAATTTTTCCATGTAGGGATGTAAATAGTTCAACTTTGATTAGTTCCCTATGATTTCTTTTCCTTGTTTACCTTCTCATGCTTCTCTTGCTTCTTGTATCTGAATGTCAGATTTTCAATTCAACTCTGTTTTTTTCATCAAGAATGCTTGAAAGTCCTCTATTCCACTGAATGACCATATTTTCCCCTGAAACATGATACTCAGTTTTGCTGGGTAGGTGATTCTTGGTTTTAATCCTAGCTCCTTTGACTTCTGGAATATCATATTCAAAGCCCTTAGGTCCCTCAGTGTAAAAGATGCCAGATCCTGTGTTATCCTGATTGTGTTTCCACAATATTCAAATTCTTTCTTCCTGGCTGCTTGTAATATTTTCTCCTTTGTCTGGGAATTCTGGAAACTGGCTATAATATTCCTAGGAATTTTCTTTTTGGTTTCTTTTTCAGGAGGTGATCAGTGGATTCTTTCAACCTTTATTTTGCCCTCTGGTTCTAAAACATCAGGGCAATTTTCCTTGAGAATTTCCTGAAGGATGACTTCTAGGTTCTTTTTTTGATCCTGGCTTTCAGGTAGTCCAATAATTTTTAAATTATCTCTCCTGGATCTATTTTCTAGGTCAGTGCTTTTCCCAATATGATATTTCACATAGCCTTCTATTTTTTTTCATTTTTTTGATCTGTATAATAGTGTCTTGATTTCTCATAAAGTCACTAGCTTCCATTTGCTCCAATCTAATTCTGAAGGAATGATTCTCTTCAGTGAGCTTTTGTGATCATTTTTCTATCTGGCAAATTCAGCTATTTAAGGCATTCTTCTCCTCATTGCCTTTTTGAGCCTCTTTTGCCATTTGAGTTAGTCTATTTTTAAGGTGTTATTTTTTTTTCAGTCAGGTTGTTGACTCTCATTTCATAATTTTCTTGCATATTTCTCATTTCTTTTCCCAATTTTTCCTCTTCTTTTATCTGGTTTTCAAAATCCTTCTTAAGGTCCTCTATGGCCTGTAACCAACTCATATTTTTCTTGGAAGCTTTTGTTGCAGGAGTTCTGACTTTGCAGTCTTCCTCCTGTTCCTACTTTGATCCTTTTTGTCCCCAATATAGGAGTGTAAATTTGGGTTGCTCTGTTTGCTATGCTTCCTTTGCCTGCTCATGTTGCCACTAAATTACTTGATTTTGGGGCTTTTTGCCACAGTAGGACTCTGTCACCAGACAGGGGAGCTTCATCCCAAATGCTAAGGTTTTCTCAGCTGCTGAAGGTATTAGTTGGGTGCCCTCTATGATGCCTCCACACACTCTGGCAAGCTGGTTGCACACCCCAGGACCTCCACCCTAGACCACAATCCAGATCCAAACAGGTTAAAGCAAGAGCAATAACCCCTCAGAATGTTTGCTTGGTCTCCCTACAATCTGCAGGCCAGGAGCTGAAGCTGACACATGTCTGTGGCTGCATGGCCACTGTGCCTCACCTGCTTCTCATCCTGGGGACAAAGGCCTATTGTACTCCCAAACTACTGGATCCCAAAATCCACACTGCACCAACCTCTCACTTTGTCCTTAGTATGTAAGGGTTGATAATTCTGGAAACCTGCTGCTGGTAATCTGAAGTCCCTCCAACAGGTGTCTGGTCAGGCTCTCCCTGAGGCTAAAACCTCTGGTTTAAGCAGGGCTGTGGTTGTCTTCCAGAGCGCTGCACTGACCACTTCCTGCCGGCCTGCCAGGCTGTCCTCAGCCGGAGATTAGCTTCTCTGTGTCATTTAGTGGGTTCTCTAGCTCCAAAGTTTGTTTAGAGTCACCTTTTACATGAATTCAAGGAGGTGGGAGCTGGAGCCCAGTGGAAGTCCTGTTTCTACTCTACCATCCTGACTCTGCAGTTAAAGTCAGTCTCAAGGACAGACTAATTGATGAGATTATGCTCTGCCATCCCAGAACAGCTTCTCAATCTTGGGCTAGACCCCACCCAACCAAGAATCTAATTTCTGTTTAGATGCTAAACAGAATCCAGTCTGAGGCAAGCTTTGTCCTGAGGGAAGGAATCCATTTCCTTGTTTCCCTCCATTACAGTTTAAGGTGACCCAGTTTACGGAGGAAAAAACTACCCAGAGAGATCTGGATGGAGATGAATTCCCTTGCCCAAATTGCTAGAGGCTTCTGAGTCTCATAATCAATCCATGTTCTTAGCAGGAGGGGCTGATGACTTTTAGCCTGTCTCCTCATTAAATGTCCACCAAAAAGAATTGATTTTCACTTGTCATGGGAATTCTCTTTCAGAAGAGTTTTTTAATGCTTTCAGGGTCTCCATTGGGGGTCCTTGGTTGCCAAGAGTAACCACTGTTAATTTATTGATTATTAGCTAGCCTAATTAATAAATTGATTATTTATTACCCAGAAACTTTACCTCTCAGGGTTTTCTCATTAGTTATGTTTATAAAGTGGGAATAATAGAACTTACCTCACAGAATTATTGTGAGGACCAAACGAGTTAATGTATGTAAAGTGCTTTCCAAACCTTGAAGTGCTCTGTGAATGCTGGCTATCATCATTGATACTAAGGGTATAATCTTCCTGTTCTCTCCTTACATGTCCTTTTGTAGTATCATAGTTATTGCCTGGGTATTTAGGTAGTGCAATGGATATAGTGCTGGACCTGAAAATGGGAAGACTTATCTTCCTGAGATTAAATCAAGTCTCAGACACTTACTAGCTACACAACCCTGGGCAAGTCACTTAACCCTTTTTGCCTCAGTTTCCTCATCTGTAAAAATGAGCTAGAGAAGGAAATGGCAAATCACTCTAATATCTTTGCCAAGAAAATGACCCTAAATAGGGTCATGAAGGATCAGGCTTGAACTGACACAACTGTACCCCAAAACAGCTATAGCACAGGCTAGTTGTAGAATTGTCAATCACTGGGATCATGGCTTGGATAAAAAAAAAACAAAAACAGAAATAATATAAATTATGGGTAAGTGAAGCTTTCTTGTTCTCTAAAATTACATGCGTTTTGGTAAACATTACCTCATTAAGTAATATGGTTGATCTGAGTAATTAACTGTAAGAAAATACAAATATAACATGAATTGCCTACAGAATGGAGTATTTCTCTCCTTTATATGTAATGCTTTCTTCCGCTAAAACACATTTGAGTTCCTCATCATAGTATGGATGTGCCTCTGGGCTTTTGAAGGGTATGCCAGTTGAGTTTTCTAACAGGCTCTACCAAGGCAGATAGGTTTTAATTATGGCCCTGAAGACCCACAATGCCTGATGAAGACCATTAACAGAGGTGAGAAAGTTAATGACCTATCAAGGTGAAAAGTGTACCCACAGTGAAATCTTACAGTATAAATTGCATTTAGAGACAAACAAATTGCATCCATATATGATCCTTTATTGATAAATTAAAGATTTCTAACCTGAATTTCAACTAATATTGATACTCCTCTATATCAGAGAGAAATTATGTCATTCAATAGATTATTTTCTATAACTTATCTTGTCCTTCCAAGATGAATATCTTAGCATTAATGGCTCTATGATTGCTCTATGAAGCAGTAGATTGATTGCTCTCAAAATGGAACATAAGAGGTCATTTTTAGCAATCTGCTATAGTGGGATGGCCACAAATCTCAAGCAGAGCCCAAAGGATAAAGTTCAAAAGAATGGGAGGAATCCATGGCTGATATAGTTCAAATGCTTATAATTTTTACTGCATGAAGTTCTCTAAACAAAATGAAAGATTTGTTTGACCATTCTTACAGGATTCAGTAGGATCCATGGTATTTGGTAATAGTTGATGAGTGGTTCAAGTTGGACTGAGCAGGTTTTGTTTTAGTACTTGAATGAAAAATCATATAAATATCAATGATAATAGACTCAGTGAGAAAATAGAACTAGTAGAGTGTAAAATAATATTTTCCTACTTAATTGCTACAACAAATATAATTAATCTTCCATACCATTGATTTAATGAATCATTTCTTTTTCCTGACCCAGTGTTTCAATTTAATAATATGATTAGTGGTAATGATGTAAATAGGATTAATAGGCACAGTAAATTCAAATATTCAGATTAAGTACTGTGGCCTTTGGCTATGACTTTTTGAAAAAAATTTTTTTTTTCAGACAAATCCTCCACATTACTGATGTGTGTAACCTCTAACTCTATTTCTATGGCTGATAGGTTTTTAATTTTTGTACAAGTTTTCATCTGTTCCTGAGAATTATGCATGGTTTTCCTGCCAAATGGTGTCTGAATTTTTTCCTCATGAGTGATTCAAATAGAGGTCAATATTATACTATTCATTTAGAAGCCATTTTATGAATCTGAGTTGGAAATTTCATGCTTTTGGAGATAATGTACAAAAGTTACTGGTGAAGGGTTTGATGATGGGAGCAGTGAATCAGGCTATCAAATGTGCCCACCTGGCAGCAATGCTAGCACAAAATTGACCATGCTTCATTCTTCTGACAAAATGAAATAGCCTAAGAATTCAAAGGTGAGAGAAGACAAAGAAATAGCATACTCCAACTAGCTTTAAGTGTCTAGATATCAAGCTAGAATTTCCTTCTCTTTAACTTCTTTGTCATCAGTTCTGCCCTTTAGGAAATCCTCAATTTTACAGTTCCATGCTATAGATTTTTCCTAACCACTATCTTGCATTCAAAGCAAATTTAATCCTACTTCCTAAAGATTCCAAGCCAATATTTGTTGTATACATTACCAGGTTTCTTCCCTGTTCTTAAAGTTTGATAAGACAACCTACTTCAGGGAGGGCATAAATAACACTGAAACTTTGGGAAACAGGACCTATGAGAAAAGAAAATAATGGACAAGGTTATAAATATGAAATTTTGGCTTTAGTTCTTCTTTACTTTCACTTAAGATGCTAGATATCTTTATGCTTTCCTATGCTTATAGCACCCAGTATCACATAATTTTCTCAAACATATTGCTTCATCAATGCTTCTATATTCTGTGTCTACTCTCAGGAGACTGTGCTTCCCTTGAAAAAGTGAAAATGAAAACCAAAACAAAATAAAACAGAAACAAAAAACAAATAAAAGAAAAAATAGAAAACTTAATTCATGCTAACATGTTCCTTGTGTATTCTAGCTAAGAATTTTAATATCTGCTTTTTGTTTATAAATACATAAATAAGTAAATAAAAAAGCCTTAGTCCAGAGGGCTAATGAATAATAGAGATTGTTCTTCTTTTGGTGAAAGAGGGTAGTAAGAGATCTTTGCTCAGGTGGTTACTATACTACCCTTCAAACTACATCAGCCAATCAACAAGCATTTATAAAAAGTGCTTCTTATATATCTGACATTGAGCTGGGCAGTGGGACAAAGTCAAAGATGAAACAATGCCTGTCTGTATGGAACTTACCTTCAATGCACATGTAGGACTTGTGATGGAAATAGTTTTATTTATACTACAAAATAAAAATAGTTTTATTTGTACTACAAACATTGAAATACATAGAAGAATGAATGAGCAGGAAATTACCTTTTCAACTGATGGAGAACAATTCATAGCTACAGAAATAAAGGATGGAGAAAAGAAGCACTACCAGAAAAAAGGTACAGTGAAACATTGGACTGTGTTACCAAAAGAAGTTTTGAGGCTGTAGCATCCATAGGTTAGAGGCAGAAGATATGACTAGAGCCTGGAATCATAGGTAAGCAATTTGGTCAATCACTCAGTCACTAAGCAGGCACTGTGTTAAGTGAAATTCAGGGTGATAGGACACAAGAGGTGTGGGAGAGTTGAAAAAATTCTCAGCTTGGAGCAAGATAACCTGGGTTTGAATCTGAGTTCTTCCACTTACCATCTGTGGGTCTTTGGACAAGTTATTCAAGTTCTCCAGGACTCTATTTCCTCACCTTTGCAATGAGAGATTTGGGCTAAGTGACCTGGGTGGGTTCTTCCAACTCTACCTCTATGAACCTATTATTCTATGACCAAAATTAGACAAGAGTTCAGGAAACTAGATGTTTAAACTGGCTTAAGTGTGTACAAAAAAATTGTCTACAATGTGACTTGCTTTACTCAATGAGCTAATGGCTCCTTGAGAATAGCAAAGAAAATTGTTCCTTAGTTTTTATTTCTTTGAATTCATTAAAAAAGTCTACATGGTGTCCTTACTTTCTCCCATCCCAGGCCCTTTCTCTACAGCAACTTCTAGGAAGATGTTATATGATTTATTACCTCCTGCTTGGCATTTTTGAAAACTCCTTTCATAACATCTCAGGGCTATTTGTAGTCTTAGAAAATAGCCAGTTTTTCTGCTCATTAGGTTCAATTATGTCTCAACTTGTGGCCCTTGTCCCACTGGAAAAGATAACCTGATCTCTGCATGTCTTGTTTACTAAGATTTAGCACAGTCCCTGGCATATAGTAGGTACTTAATAAATGCTTGTTTACTTGTTAATTTGATCTCTTGAATTACTTTTCACACCCTTTCCAAGTTAGCTCTTTCTAATCTTTTCTTAACTGATAAGTAAGCTTGGTAAGAATGTTATGATAAATAAACAAGGATTTTTTAATTACACAAACATTTCCATTTCTTGTCTTGGAGGAAACCACCAAGCAAAAAATTTGGCAGTAATAAATGGCTAAGCCAAAGAACCACTTTACACAGACCAAGGAAACCATGGTGCAATAGAAAGAGAACTAGATTCAAATCCCAGCTCTACCCATTACTAGCTGAATGCCTTCAGACAAATCCCTCATTATGTGGTAGAGAACACTTAGTTTGGAGCCAGAGGACCTAAGTCTACTCTGCTCAGCTCACTGAGTTTGGGCAAATAACTTCCTCTCTCCTGGCCTCAGTTTCTTCACCTGTCCCATGAGGGAGTTCATTTAGATGATCTCTCAGGGCCTCTTACCTTTAATAATCAATGAATCTAATTACAGGTTTCCTTAGCAGCCCTTTGCGCATGCAGTGGAAATCTGTGCTTTGTTGAAACAGTGACACAATGGAGTAAGTATTGTTAGGCTGTACAATATAGCTTGGCAGTAGATAGTACACAGTGTGCCAACTCATTCTTTCCCTGCTCTAAAACACGTCATTTAAATTTTCTTTTCCATAGTCATGGCTTCTAATTAGCTTTGAAATGATTCTGTGGTTTAGATGAAAGTCTGCCTCCTCCCTTCACTGATTCCTGTGGGACTGGTTGTTCATTTACTAAAAAACCCGACAACATTTTGCATTTTTATGGTCCTATGCAATGGACCATGGAGAGGCAGCAGATGCTGCTCTCATTCTCCCACCCCCTCATTGCAATGTGAATAATCTTGGAACTCCTAGCAAACTTCCAGCTCAGGTGGCAATACTTTGCTAGCATTGACAAAGAACAGGCCCTATAATATGGCATGGGAAGAAATATTTGAGTGATAAAAATTGAATAGCGAAAACATCTTAGTTATCTATATTATTACGTGAAACATATAATACTTGTCAATACGTTGGATAGACTTAACCAGCAACACATAGATGCTTTCTCCTCCTCCTCAAGCCAACTTCAATATTGCCTTTCACATTATTCTCTCATCGTCTCCCTGCTACTCTGATTGCTACTCTATCATCCTCTGGGCAGTCACTGCTGACATTGATAGCAGTAATGAATTCACACATCTATTAAAAGAATAGTTACTGAGATTTGCTTTTGACCCTGCAGAAGCCTGCTTTCACTGTTCTGCATTCCAGGGGAGACCATGTGTCATAGCTTTGACTCCCTGTAGCCTGGAGTGACTTCCATAATTTCCTCTCCACCTTGATTTTTCTATTCCTATCATACAGTCCACATTTCATTCACTGTTCCTTGCAAATCAATATACTGTCATAATAGCTATTTTGTTCCTGTTGTTCCTACACCTGGAATGAATACCTTTCCCCCTCTCCTTTACTTATGCAAAAACTATCCCTTCTTTCAAAAATACCCCGGTCCTCCAAGAAGCCTTCTTTGTCTACTCCAGGCTTTAGTGATATTCCCTACCTTTCAACTCTTGAAAGCATCAGTCTGGTACAGGACATTACACACAGTCAGTATTTAATAAATACTTACCGAATTTAATTGAATTATAACCTTCCTATTACTCAGTTGACATTTATATGCTGACTTTAATGACATTTTTACATATATATATTTAGACACATGTACACGCGTATGCCTACCTGTTTTAAGTAGATTGTAAGCCCTTTGAGGGCAGGATCTGAGCTTTATACCTCTTTGTATGTCCAATCTATCATGCCCTTCACATACAGTATACTCCAGAAAGAATAATCTAAACCACACTAAATTCTGTTGAGCAGCTGCAGATGGAGATTGATTAAAATTGACTTGAAAGTTTTTTTTTCCCTCCTCAGATTTTCTTAGTTCACTTCCTTCTTTGTGTAAGGTATGTTACCATATGATTCATCAGATATGATTGCATGTTCTCTTTGGAAAGAAAACTCCTCAGAATTCTCTGAGTTTCATGAGTTGATGATGTCACCTAGGAAGCTGCATGAATCAAGTCACCAAACATTTATTAATCACAGATGATGGGCCATGTAAAATGCTAAGTGCTCAGTATACAAAGAAAAGCAAAAACATTCCCTGCTTTCAAAGAGATCATTACTTTACAGAGGAGACAACCTACAAATAATTGTATTCAAACAAGCTATATGCAACACAAGTTGGAAATAACCACAGAAGGAAGAAACTTGCATTATGGGGGACCAGAAAAGGCTTCTTTGCCAGAGGTGGGATTTTAGCCAAGACTTAAAGGAAGCCTTGGAAGCCAGTAGGGGAGGGTGAGGACCAAGAGGATTTCAGGCATGAGGAGCAACCAGTGAAAAGTTCTGGAAGTGGAGAGATGGAGGGTTAGGTGCAAGGAATAATAAGGAGGTCACTGTCACTGGTTCACATAATGTAAGAAGGAGTAAGAAGATTAAAAAGTTAGTAGGGAGTCATATTTTGAAGGGCTTAAAAAAAAAGCTGGTCAGTCAGTCTATAAGAATTTAAGTACATAATACGTGTGAGACAGTTGTTAAGTGATAGGTGTACATAGAAAGGCAAAAAAAAATTGTCAGTTCTCTCAAAGAATTCGTAGGTTAATGGGGGAAGCATCAAACAACTATATGCAAACAGGATACAAGCACACACATGTACTGGATTTGATATCAGAGAAACTGGTGCCAAATGCTACATCATGTTAGATAAGTCCATTTTTCTGGGCCTCAGTTTCTTGATTTGTAAAATAAAGGAGTTGGACTAGATAACCTCTAAGGTCCTAAGGCTCTAAATCTGTGATGCAATGACTGCCATTTAAAAAAAATTTTGTATGGCCAGTGTCTATCACAGTACATTGGACAAAACAGATGTTTAATAAATGCTTACTAAATTGAATCTAGAATTACAAAAACACAGAATTCAATGATAATAAAGGGACTTCAGAAATCAAAGGAGATAACATATATATATGTATATTATATATATATATATAAATACTTTGAAAATTTTAAAACAATCAGTAAGCATTCATGAAACACCTACTATCTATAAGGGACTATGTTAAGTGTTGGGGATACAAAAAGAGACAAAAACCAGTACCTGTCCTCATGGAGCTTATGATCCCTGCACTACAGAAATGTTGGCCATTAGGCATCATTTAGTCCAACTATTACCTGAAGAGTAAAGGGAAGGGATCAATCATTTATTAAGGACGTACTTTGTGCCAGGCATTATGCTAAATGTTTTACAAATATATAAAGTGTGAATCTCATTTATAACTTCCTTTAAAAGCAGTATGGTGTAGTGCAAAGTGCTCTGGCTTTGGAGTTAGAGGCATAGATTTGAATCCTGCCTCTGTTACTTATTACCTAGTTATGAGAAAGGTCTTTTGTGCAGAGTCAAAATCTTTCTCACTGGTCAATCAACTACTGGTCCTGGGTATGTTATGGAGCCATATAAAACACTTCTAATGATTCTTCCACGTGGAAGCACTTTAAATATTTAAATACAGTGATAATAGATTACTTTGATTTTCTCCATTCTAAATATTTCCATTTCTTCCACCATTCCTCATATGATTTCAAGGCCTCTCATCATCCTGCTAGTCCTTCCTTATTCCAATTTGTCAGTGTCCTCCCATGCATGTGTTACCACCAGAAATTAGAGTAAACTAGCTATTGGTGATGAAGAAATTGCTCTCTGGAAAACAGAATTATTTTTGGTTCCTCTTTTTCCTCTCAATGTGTCTTTTCTTGAGAGACTGGGAGCAGGGAAAACTGTCCATATTTTACCTTATTCATAGACACAATTCAAAGCTTGCTTTTTGACCCTCCACATATCTAGTTAAATTCTACAAATACTAAACAGAAGAAATAATTCCTGCTCCCCTCCCTCAACATATACACATACTTCCTTTTTATAACTACACAGGAGAAAAGACAGAGGAAAAACGCTGGTTTACTTAAATCGAATGAGAGATAATGCTGTCTTCACTAGATTTGCTCTTGTCCCTTGAGAATAGAAATGGAGGAGCTTTATACCCCCCACTGTTGGACAAAAGTCTTTCTAACCTAGTCCGGGACCATTTCTAATCAGTAGGCAGCACTCCTAGTCAGGGTTCTAATTAGAAATTCTGGTATCTAGGGAAATTTTAGTTAGTGGAAATACCGTGTTTCCCTGATAATAAGACACCGTCTTATTATTTTTTTGGACAGAAAAACACCAGAGGGCTTATTTTCAGGGGAGGGCTTATTTTAATGAACATTGACAGCAATTTTAATAAACAGGTAAATGTGAACGAAAAAATGTACCTTTATTCAATAAGCAAATCACTGGGGAAGAACAGGATGACGCACTCACTACTGCAGCTCTGATTGGATGCAGCTTGGAGCGCGGCGTGCGTTTCATGGGGGGCAGGGGGGACGGTGCATACAGAGGGTACCGTAATGTAGCGTGTAGCGCAGGGGATCACCTTCACTACAGTAGCAATCTCAATAGGGCTTATTTTCGGGGGAGGGCTTATTTTAGAGGAATCTTACACAGTAAGGGGAGGGCTTATTTTCGGGATAGGTCTTATTATCGGGGAAACACGGTAGGACAGTCCACCCCATTAAGGTGCAGTTTTGCCAGGAGAAGAAACATTCTAGCCTTCACAGCACACCCCACCTTAAACATTGGTAAAGGAAGGAGTGGGGGAAGGAAGCAGCAAGTAGAGAGTATATTGGCAGGGAGAAAGTGACCCCCCCCCCAAAGATGGAGGTCTAGGGGGTAGTGTTGTTAAGGTACAAGATCAGTGGAAGACCATGAGGCATAGGACCAATGGGCCAGAGGACTGCCATAAAAAAAGAGTATAGTTGGACAAGGGTATCCTGAAGGGAAAGCCATATATTGCCCCACTCTAGTTATAATTCTGCTTCTAGCTAACTCAAAATCGTCAGTTCCTTGGTTCCTAGTCATACCCATAGAACTGTTCTCCTGTGAATGCAAAGATGGCCCAAGTATTTCCTTTGCTGATCTCTAGTGAATTGGCATAGAAGGAGCAGTGTGCTAACTCATAAAACAAGTCACTTGGGGGAAGGAGCTCAGATAGTGTTGGATGGCAGTTTCCCAGCTCACACAGCCCAGTACAAGAGCCCAACCTAAGAAATCCTGCAGTGTTCCTGCTCTGCAATAACCTCTCTTTGCAAGGTGGAGAAAAGAAGAGCCCAGCATATCGTCAGTGCCTGAATAGTTGATGAACAGGGAGTGCAGCTGATTGGAGCTTGCGCCAGCTGTACTTCTTGTGTAGCAGCCCCGGGTAGAAGCCCTCCCTCTCCCACGCACCTGGGTCCTTGCTTCTTCTCCGTATCTACTGTGACAGCCCAGCTTTGCTGCCAAGGTTCTCTTGTAGGTGGAGATTCAAGCAAAGTGCCTGGGGGTTTGTTTACTTCCTATGAGGCATCTGTGTCCTGGGGCACCCAGCTTTTCTCTTGTCAGCCACAGTAATGACAAAGTGCTTACAAGCAGCCCTGTCTTTTTTCCCTTGTCTTGCCAATTCTGGGGATCTCTAAAGTTCTACCTTAGCTCTTTCCTCTTAGGAACATGAAGATATCAGAGGTAGTATGTAAACCTTTTGGTGCAAGAGACATAGAAAATAGGAAGAGGGGGAAAAGTAAAATAGCTAGAAGGCAGATGAGGAAGAAAAGTAAGAAGGGAAGTATAATGCTGAATTTCAGTATGAACTTTAACTTTAATATCTTCATTGGTAGAAAGATTTTTTTTCATTATTATTATTTACAACGTATACCAAATACATATGGGGCTCCATTTTCCTTATTGTAAAACCTAGATTTTAGAAAACCAGGGGACAAACATGAACCAGTTTAGGTGTCACTGTGTGTAGAATGTTGAACATGGAATCAGGATGACCAGAATTAAAATCAAGCATGAGATACTCTATACCATATCTATACAATGGAAATAATAATAGTACCTACCTGCCAGGGTTATTGTAAAAATAAAATTGGAAATTTGCAAAACACTTTGAAAACTTTAATATTCTATAGAAATGCTATCTATTCTTATTATCCAGTAATCTGAGAGAAAGAAGGAGGGTAGAAAAGTCAGAAGGTCACAAGATAGAAGTAAGAGGACCATGAATTCTAATTCCAGTTTTGTTACTTATTTCTGCATGATGCTGGGCAAGTCACTTAACTTCTTTGGGCTTCAGTTTCATTATCTATGAAATGGACTAGATCATTGGCTCTTAACCTAGAGCAAACAGGATGGGTCTTTGGATAGATCTCAGGACATGAGAAAAAAATCTTTATTTTCATTGACATCTAAGTGAAATTTAGATTTTTTTCAAGTATTTAAAAACATGATTCTGAGAAGGGTTCTGAGGTTTCACCAAACTGCCAAAGGGGGTCCATGTTATGCAACCTAGGCAATATAACCTCTAAAGTTCCTTCCACCCAGAGACCCTAAACTGCTATTTGTTGTTCAGTCATTTCAGTCATGTCCACCTCTTAATGATCCCTTTGGGGGTTTTCTTGGCAAAGATGCTAGGTGGTTTGTCATTTCCTTCTCTAGCTCATTTTATAAGTGAAGAAACAGAGGCAAATGGGGTTAAGTAACTCACCTAGGGTCACACAGCTAGTAAGTGTCTGAGGTCAAACTTGAACTCAGGTCTGCCTGACTCCAGGCCCTACCAGTCCTAACCTGCTACAATTATTTATTAAGCCCTTTCATGGTTTGTTGGCCCCAAAGTATTTAGTATCTCCATCCTAAAGAGGGAATCAGGGAGGGCAGCCAGAGAATTTTAATCTTTTTGTTTTTGTTTTTGCTTTTTGGAGGAGGGAAGGCAGGGTAATTGGGGTTAAGAAGTCATATGGCTAGTAAGTGTGTTAAGTGTTTGAAGCTAGATTTGAACTCAGGTCCTCCTGACTCCAGGGCCAGTGCTCTATTCATTGTGCCACCTAGCTGCCCTGGATTTTAATCTTTATCAAGAAGAAAAGTTGAGTCTTGAAGGGGGACCTATATAGAGTCATGCAGTTCAAAAAGGATATTTTGTTGATCACATGAATTTCAAAGATAAGAGGGCCCTAGATACTAGCTTGAACATAATTAGGCTAAAGAAAGAAATTGCACATGTGAGCACAAATCTACTTATTACAACTGGCTAGAAAATTTCTTCTAGGCAGACTAATCAAGAAAGAGAAAACAGAACAAAAGACAGAGGTACCTTTTGAGACCAGAGCACTGAGACATTGAGGAGAATGGAGTTGATTTGTAAACTCAGAGAGAAACTTGATTCAGGGGAAGATGACTAAATTTGGAGGTAGAGAACCTAGTTTGTATACCCATATTGACTTTGTGTGACTTTGGGAAAGTCACAACTTCTCTGGCTTTCATTACTTTTCCTCATACATAAAATGAGTATTTTGAGCTGGGTGTTTCTAAGAGGTGGTGGTGGTAGTGGTAGGGCATGCCCTTGACTTTTTTTTTTCTGTATTATAGGTTGCTGTTGAAACCTATGGACTGAATTAAGACTCTGTGAAACATATTGTTGAAACCTGTGGATACCTTCTCAAAATTTGTTTTTGGGTCTATATTTTTAATGAAAGGAAATGCTAAATTTCAGTTAGAAGAGAGTGAAAATAAAGCTGCATTTTTTCCTATCCAAGTTCACAGATCCCTGAAATCTGTCAATGAGTCCTAGTTTAAGAAGTTCTGATCTTAAGCTATAGCTCTGTGATCCTGTGTGGATCATGGGAAGAAATCTTTGAGAGTTAAGTGAGAGGAGAGACTGTCTTATCCATGGAAGTGAGGGCAAGAATAATACTTCACCAGTTTGATGGCTAGATAGCATAGGGACAGGGGAAACAGTCCTTCTATAGACTTGGAGGGCTCACACCCAGAGATATAGTTGAGGTGATAGTCAGATACCTATATTTTTGTCAAACCAAACAGATTGGTCAGAAACTGAGAAATGACCTAAAATCCAGCCCATAAAGGACTGAGTTAGCTGTTTCTAATACAAGGGAAAGGAGAGACAGACAGAAAGAGAGAGAGAGAGAGAGAGAGAGAGAGAGAGAGAGAGAGAGAGAGAGAGAGAGAGAGAGAGAGAGAGGAGAAAGCAAAAGGTAAAGCACAATTAAGCTTTATAAGTGTAAAACTAGGGCCAGGATTAACTGATGTGATCAGCATAAACTTTGTAAATTCTTTCCTAGTTATTTTAATTCACTTGTAGTAATTAGCAATAAAACCTTTAACAAAAATACAAATGTGCCCATTTTCAGGGCAATGAAGAAAAGGGAAAGGTCTATATGTTATCTTATAGACCAGGGTCATCCAGATAAAGTGTTGGCAGATACAGTAAAAAGTGTGAGGCACAAGTGAATCAAGTATTGGGCTTGTTGATCAAAGAAAAGTAGGGAACAGAGGAGACAACAAGTTTGTAATATCACTATTAGACAATCTTGCTCAGATGAATTAGAGAAAAACATTTTTTTTTTGAAAAAAGAAGTGACAGAGGGGATACTCATCTTGTAGCCATCATGTAGAAGAATTTCTGATCTATTAATTCACTTGGGAAACTAACTTGGGAAACATCACTTAGCTCCTAGAAATGGCAGAGATTTTATTTCTTAGTAACCTGATTCATTTTTAATGGTTTCTTGGTTGATTATTTTCTCCATAAAACCATTTATGGGACAGAAGTCTATATTAGTGATATATTCTACTGTACTCTACTATGCCATGCCATGCCATGCCATGCCATACCATACCTTACCATATTATAATATACTATACTAGTAATAGCATTTACTGCATGTGAATGAATGTCCAGATCCAGGATAAGTCTGATGTGATATTATAAAGGAGTGAAATTTATCTTTGACATACTCTTCCTCTTTCAAAGCCAGTCTTCCATTTTTTTATCTTTTTCTATTTTATGGTCTCAGTGCCCTAATATGGAACCCTGGATACCTGATATCTTTTATTATAGGAATGGAAGGAGAATATACTCAGATATTTCAACAGATGGTTCTCTATTTTATGCTATGGACTTAATTCTCCAATTTCACCCCATTAACATTTACTTTTAGTTACTTCATTCTGCCCAGGTAAAAGCTAGCTGTCAATTAGAAAGGAACCTGAGAAACTAATTCATACTAATATGTTCATGGAAACTTAACTTATTGTGCTATCACATACCACAAGACTCTTAAAGAGTATCAGTGCTTTAATTTTCAATTTTTTTTGACACTTTTTGTTTTCATTTCATATTATATAATGTCACTATCCTTACTCAGAGAGAAATCCCTTATAACAAAAAAAGATAAAATGGCTAAGTGAAAATAACCAATCCCATTATTATCTGCAGTGTTCTACACACCTAGTCCCAGACCCTAAAAAGAGGGGATCTATGTTTAATTTATTAACTTTAAGGAATTAAGTAGGTATAGAGAAACTGCATGTTACAGTGAATTAAAAAGTCAGCAAGACCAACATTCATATACTGTCTCTGACATATATTTTAGCTGCGTGAGCCTTTAACCTGTCAGTGACTCAAACAATTGTCTAAGAGTCTTAGACTCTAAGTTAAGGAGGAGTTGCAGATTTGTATTAGTAGAGAGAGTTTCTATACCTAGATTTCTCTAAAATTAAATCAATGAGCATTCATTAAATGCTTATTTTGTACCAAACACAATGCTAAACTATAGGGATATGAAGAAAAATAAAAAATATAGTCCCTGTCCTCAAGGAGCTTGAGGGAGAGTGTAATAGTAATGGCATTTAAAGATTCCCCTGTATTGGCTTGGTTTTTGGTTTGATTGTGTTAAAACCCAGAGCTTGTTAATCCCACTTGTGGGATGGACTTGTTGATGTGAAAAGAGAGTGGTGAACTGGGAGGAGCTGGTGATGTAGATTTGGAGAGACACAAAAGAGAGGCAGAAGAACTTTTTGGAAGCAGCACTTTTGGAGGCAGAGAGAGACTGAGAGGATTGCTGAGGGCCACTTTGAATTGCCCTGGACTTTTGAGACCTGCCCCTTAGAGCTGCCAAGGACTGAGGAGACATGGCTCTTTTGCTGGTACTTTGTAATTTTTTATGTTGTTTTGCCAGATTTGTCCACTGGTGAAAGACAGTCATGTTGTTGCAGAAGTGCTGGAACCTGGCTGTTGGTTAAGAGCTCCTGAGACTGTTCTGCAGACAGTAGTCTCTGACAGTAGTCTGCAGACAGAGTCTACTGTCCACTGCTGAAGGACAGTGCTGTTGTTGCAAGGGTCTGGGAACCTTGCTGTTGGTTCCGAAGGATTTTCTTGTTGTATGTTTACAGAAATCCTGGGAGAGGATTTTGCTAATGTTTTCAGGGGTCCTAGGACTGTTCTGCAGACAGAGGATGAACAAATGAAGAGACTGGCAATGTATCTTGTAGCCTTGCTAAGCTTTGTCCACCCAGGAACAAAGATTGCTGAGAACTTGCCTCCTGTCAGGATGAAGAAAAGACCTCCATTTGGGTATTAAGTGGTGTGCTTAAACTTGTTGTAACTCTGGGGTAGATTCAATTGTGATCCAGGGGTGGGGAACTTTTGACCTTTTTGTGTTCTATGATTAAACAAATGAATGTACTTTACTTATGATTGGAAACTAATCTCCATTTGAGAAGAGGGGCTTTGTGATGGACCAAATGAAGGTACAGCCTAGGGGTGGAGTAGTATTTAGAACAGGGACTTTGTAATTGATTGAATGAATGTAAGGTCCTGGGGTGGGGTAGTACTTGGAGATTATTTAATCACACTTAGTAAATGCTGTATTTTGAATGATGTCATATTTTGACCTTCTCTGTTCTTGGTTGGTCACTGAATAAAATGGAGAGCACCTATGCTGGTATTCTGAACCTTGGGAAGTTGCCTTTGCTTGGCATTACATTACAGAGAGGCAACATTTAAACAACTTCATAGCTATAAGATAGGCATTAGGTAGATAGAAGGCAGTCTGAGAGGAAAAGATTTTAGTAGCTAGGAGGATCATGAAAGACCATCTGGAGTATGTAGGACTTGAACTGAGTCTTGTAGGAAGTAGGAACTCAGGAATCTGAAGAGGCAGAAGTCAGGTGATAGGATATTCTAGGTGTGGAGAACAGCTAGGGCAAAGACACAGAAAGGAGGTAGAATGTTGTCTTTGATGGACTACAAAGAGGCTATTATTGTTGCATTATAAAGTATGTGGAGGAAATTGAATGTAAGAATACTGGAGAGAAAGGAAAGGGCCAGGTTATGAAGAACTTTAAATTTCCAAGAGAAGAGTTTATATTTGAACCTAGAGGTAATATGGAACCATTAGAGCTCATGGCGGAGGTGTGTGGGTGTGATATGACAATATATATGCTTTAGAAAACTCACCTTTCGGTTCCAGCCTCAGATACTTAACACCCACACAAAATAACTGGCCATGTGACCTTGAGCAAGTACTTAACCCCAATTGCTTAGGGGTGGCCAGGTGGCACAGTAAGAGCACCAGCCCCAGCGTCAGGAGACCTGGGATTGGTTCTGGCCTCAGATACTTGGTACCCACACAAAAATAACTGGTCGCATAACTTTGGGCAAGTTACTCAACCCCGATTGCTTAAAAAACAAAAAAACAACTCACCTTTGTGACTGAGTGGAGGATGAGTTGGAGAGGGGAGAGATTTGAAGGAAGTACACCAGTGAGAAGGTTGCTGCAGTCATTTTGGTAGAGGTAATGAGGATCTGAATTTGTCACTGTGTGAGTGGAGAGGATAAGTGTATAGGAGACATGTTATAAAAGTAGTGCTTGGCACAGTGCCTGGCACATAGTAGACAATAAATATTTATTGATTGATAGATTATTGATTGACTGAAATCACAGAATTTGGCAACAGATCACATATGTGAGACAAACTAGAGTGAGAAATAAAAAGACGAAACCAAGATGGTGAGGATGATTGTGCCTTTAATAGAAATGGGGAAATTAGGAAAAGGAGAGAGTTTTTCAGGAAAAATAATGAGTTCTGTTTTGGTCCTATTGAGTTTGAGATGCCTATGGGACATCCATTTTGAGATGTCTAAAAGGTAGTTGGTGGTGTGAGACTAGCATTCTAGAGATGAGGGTTGGATATATAGACCTGGGAATCATTTTGCCGAGAGATCATAATCAAACCCTTGGAGAAAGATAAGATTTCTAAGCTGGGTAGCATATACAAAGAAGAGGGCCAAGGACACAGCCTTTGGGATCACCTAACTTTACTGGGTATGATGTGAATTAAATAACAGAAAAGAGACTGAGAAAGGAACTGTTGGACAGATAAGAAGAGACTCTGGAGAGAGCAGTGTCAAAAACCAAACCAAAACAAAACAAAAACCCAATGAAAAGAGTATCCAGAAGGAGAAATGCCAAATGTTTCAGAGACAAAATCACAGATCTAAGGAAAAATGTTTTTAATAATGAGGTTTCAAATACCATTATGGCAGGTTGGAGAAGGGAGTAATTTTGAGAGGGAAGTGCTTTCCTTGTGGCTCTCAAATCAGTCTCAAAGGCTTTTCATTACCCATGAGATCACAGCTAGACATATCTATTCAAAGTATTCAGAATTATTACAAATAGAACTCATTTGATGTGCCTCTTTCTGTGTTACAGAAAGAATTCTGATTTTGGATGACTAAGAATTTAAGAATAAGAATTGTGTCTCATTTGTCTGATTTTTACCTATTCCTACTATAGCACACACCACACAATACTTAACTAGGTATTGGACAAGTCAGTAAAGGAATGAGTTTCAAGAAAAGAATATTTTCTTCAGTGATTATACAAAGGTTCAGTCTTTCCATGGTAACTTATGGTGAGCATTTAAGATACTGTTATCAACATAACTCTCTCACCTGTGACTCCAAGAAGTTATAGTATGCACAATGGCCACATCCCATTAAATCCATTTCAGCAGATGGGTTAAACCAGGCTAAGAGTAACCACCAGACCTCAAAACTGTTGGTGAGTTATGGGGTTATCTGACCCAAGTATGTGAAGACTTCCCCTGGTGGAATGTGTGGAAGAGAACAATTTGTTCCAATGGCCATGAAGGCAGCTGAAGCAGGTGCTATGAGGCACTTAGAGCTTGGTCAGATATCAAAGACACCTATCCCCAGCTATCTCAGGTTTTCCTGACCTTTGAATTGCCAATGGACCTCAATGAGTCTGAAAGAGAGCATTAGGCTGATGATGTTGTACAGCTCTGCCTCAAATCTAGTTATTCACATGCAAGTCAAGATATCACCCTGTGGTGTCAGGGTACTCTTTGAAATGAAGAACAAATTACAGTTCGACATATTTTGATACCATGTAGATTTTATTTTTTAGGACACAAAGATTATGATTTTTCTTTAATCCCTTTGTACAAATTTGTTATTATGACTCCATAATAGATTATTCATGATTTTTCCTGCTAAAACTTTGACATCAGTTATAGAGAAGCATATGTCTATAGATTTCCAGAAGGACTATTCTATCATTGAATGACTAAAAGCATTTCTTTCAAAGATATCTAGGCCTCTTTTCCCTCAAAAGAAAGACAAATAGAACAAAATGGCAGTAACAACAAAAATAAAACTCTAAAAGTTCATTAAAAAAACAAAACCAAAAACAAATACTTGAGGGACAGTAGTAGGTCCTACTCACTTGCATATATAAGCTAAATTTTGGAGGTTAGATACTGTATCAGCAAGGCCATATTCACAATGCCTATAGAGATTACAAATATGCTGATATAATTATCCATCACAAAATACATCAGGTTTGCCATATGGGGAAATAAACTAGAAAATTTATTAAGATACCAAAAGACTGAGCCCCAAAACCAGAAAGTGAAAGCCATCAGAGTAGTTATGACATTGGCACAGGTAGATAAAGTAGAAAGCACCCACATTTTCAAGCCCTCAAAACAGAACAGGCTACCCCAGGCAAAGGTCCTCCTCTCCCCACTCACAGCAACCACCCAGCGTCCTGGAAGCGTGCTCCCAGCAGCTCCGGCCCCTGGCAGTCCTCAGCAGGAGTCCTTAGCAGAAAGTCCTTAGCAGTCCTAACTAAAAAAAAAAAAAGGGCTTCCCGCTGCCGCTGCCTCTGCTGCTGCCGCAACCGCAACCGCCGCCAACCGCCGCCAGCCACCGCAGGACCGTTAGCTCGGCTTTCACTTTCTCTCGCTTTCCGCTTTCTCTTGCTCCGCCCCTTCCTGCTACATCAGCAAACTGCTGGACCACTAGCTCGGCTTTCACTTTCTCTCGCTTTCCGCTTTCTCTTGCTCTGCTATGTCAGCACGTCCATGGGGCATGGAAGATCTTTAAATCCCATAACCCTTACAGATACCCTTCTAGTTACATGTGCTTAATGTTTTATCACAAATAATGATATCATGACTGTAGGGTGATGTAGCTTTAAAGTTGCGATTGAAAGATAATTATAGATGGGCAGCTAGGTGGCACGGTGAATAGAGCACTAGCCCTGGAGTCAGGAGGACCTGGGTTTGGATCCAGCCTCAGACATTTAACACAAAACTAGCCATGTGACCTTGGGCAAGTCACTTAACCCCAAGTGCCCTCCAAAAAGCAAAAAAAAAAAACCAAGACAATTATAGGGAGGGGGAATTTTTTTTTTTTTTACCGTATCAGTGAATTTAGTAATCTATTAAATTTTAACTCGTATATGAGAATGATATATGTGGGTATTTGTGTTGTTTATAAGTTTTACTCATTTTTTTTATTTCTGTGACTTTTAAGCAAAAAAAAGATGCTTATAAGTATATCTGCAAATATTTAAGTTCATGCCAATGCCTTGTAATTGTACTGTAAAGTGCTAAGACGATGACAAGAAGTGTCATATCAGATGTTAAGTTGCTTCCATTCATATGGATGACATTTGATACTGCCCTGAACATCTGAGGTTTTAATCTCTACCTTACTGACTCATATTTCCTAGAGAATTGATAGACTTCATCACCTTACAGACAGCAATCACTGAATAATGTCTATTTTATTGCTAGCGGATAACACACCAGCATTAGCAGTGCTAAAAATGAGAATGACATGTTTCAAGTTGTGATAGTAATGGCAATTAAAGATTCCCCTGTATTGGCTTGGTTTTCAAACTGATTGTGTTAAAACCCAGAGCTTGTTAATCCCACCTGTGGGATGGACTTGTTGATGTGAAAAGAAAGTCCTGAACTGGGAGGAGCTGGTGACATAGATTTGGAGACACAGATTTGGAGACACAAGAGAGAGGCGGAAGACCTTTTTGGAAGCAGCACCCATGTGGAGGTAGAGAGAGAGACTAAGAGAATTGCTGGTGGCCGCTTTGAATTGCCCTGGACTTTTGAGACCTGCCCCCTGAGCTGCCAAGGACTGAGGAGACATGGCTCTTTTGCTGGTACTTTGTCTGTCTGTTTTGATGTTGTTTTGCCAGATTTGTCCACTGGTGAAAGACAGTCCTGTTGTTGAAGAAGTCCTGGAACCTGGCTTTTGGCTAAGAAGCGCTGAGACTGTCCTGCAGACAGAGAGTGAATACTGTCCACTGGTGAAGGACAGTGCTGTTGTTGCAGGGGTCTGGAGACTGTCCTGCAGACAGAATGAATACTGTCCACTGGTGAAGGACAGTGCTGTTGTTGCAGGGGTCTGGAGACTGTCCTGCAGACAGAGTGAATACTGTCCACTGGTGAAGGACAGTGCTGTTGTTGCAGGGGTCTGGGAACTTTTCTGTTGGTTCAGAAGCCCTGAAGAAGGATTTTCTGGTTGTATGTTTACAGAAATCCTGGGAGAGGGTTTTGCTAATGTTCAGGGGTTCTAGGACTGTTCTACAGACAGGATGAATTCATGAAGGGACTGGCAATGTATCTTATGGCCTTGCTAAGCCTTGTCTCCCCAGGAACTAAGATTGCTGAGAACTTGCCTCGTGTCAAGATGAAGAAAAGACCTCCATTTGGGTATTAAGTGCTGTGTTTAAACTTGAGGTAACTCTGGGGTAGATTCAATTGTGATCCAGGGGTGGGGAACTTTTGACCTTATGTTTGGAAACTAATCTCCATTTGAGAAGAGGGACTTTATGGTGGACTAAATGAAGGTATAGCCTAGGGGTGGAGAAGTATTTAGAACAGGGACTTTGTAATTGATTGAATGATTGGAAGGTCCTGGGGTGGGATAGTACTTGGAGATTATTTAATCATCCTTAGTAAATGCTGTATTTTGAATGATGTCATGTTTTGACCTTCTCTGTTCTTGGTTGGTCACTGAATAAAATGGAGAGCACCTATGCTGGTATTCTGAACCTTGAGAAGTTGCCTTTCCTTGGTATTACATTACACAAGTACAAGTAGAGTCTGCCGAGTTGTATACATGGATATCTAACAAATGGTAAACAAAACCATGTTTGTTTAGGGAAAGCTAGAGTGTACATCCAGAGAAACATAGCCGAGAGGAGATCAAAGACACTCAGAAAATCCAGATGCAGGTATAGGACAGGGAAGAGAATCATCTGTTGGCACACATGCCACATCCTACCTTCTTCCTTTTCTCTAACCAGAGCGAAGTGTGGGATGCTGTCCTATAAACATTTTTGTTCTTTATTACATGATTATTCCATTTCCCTCCAAATCAAGGTGTTTTTTAAAAAAATAAATGAGTACTCCTTGGATCCTTCCCAAGAAGTCTGAAATAGTAGGCAGAGACTGATGATTGTAGATAATTTAGTTGAGGTCCTGATAGTCATTGAATCTAATTCTTTCCTTTCAAGTTACAGAGGAACGGTGTAATCTCACCAGCAATAAGGTTTATCAGACAAATTCCTTCTGAAGGAAAATATCACTTTGTCCTTGTCTTTACCCACATCATGGTGAGGTCCCAGATAAGAAATTAATCACTCTTAATTCCAGGGAATTGTTCCATGGGTTCTTCCTCACCCATGAACCTTTTTATCTTTACCCCAGGTTTGAGCTACATTGTGGGTAGGACTCAGCATCCATTCCAAATCATATCTTATGATTACCTAGTGACATATTTCAATTAGCTAACCAGAGTAGACATGTTTCAAAGTAAAAAAGGGGAGGATTAAGTGAAAAGAACCTTCCATATCCAAATGGGATACACTACCTCACAGATTGCCACACCACTAGTGAATAGGCCTACATATATGCAAAGAACATATATGATCAAGAAACATGAATAAAAACACATATGTAGAAAAATGTGTGAATAGGAAATAGGAATGAATAGGAACACATTGGAAACATGCCGTAAGTACACACCTGGAGGATATATACATATGGACCAGAATAAATCAGAAATATACCCACTTTCAAATGGCTGGTGCTTTTCGGTGATGCCTTTGGGCAGTTCTCTGTCACTTTCCACTCATCCTTCAGTTGCTATTGGGTACTTTATATTTCTCCTCTGCTGCTTGAGGTACAAGGGTATTCTATAACCAATTGACATTGGTTCCTGGTAAATTTTCAGTGTGAGCACTTACAGCTCAGGAATCAGCAAACATTACAAATCATGGGTTGGTTTATTGTTTTGATGATTGTCTAGATTTAAGATGGGAAAAAATAATGCAGATTAAAAATGTATCATGCCTCTTTAGAAAGCCAGTTGTTAAACATTTAAAATTTAACACTGGAGTTATGTTACATTAACTCTGTTGTGTGTCTTGGCTGGTTTCTAGTTACAATATTCACTGAGTTGCTCTCTACTACCTTCTGCTTCTCAATTTTGTGGAAAAAACCCAAACAAACCCAAAATACTGTCTAGGCCCTGAGAATACAAAAATGAAAAAAAAATCACATGCCCTGGCCTGTAGTCTGTTGAGGGATATGGCAATACACCAATAAGGTAAAATATGATAGGAGAAGAAGACATCCAGACAAAGTCATCTAAGAATATGTAGAGATGGTGAGGTCAATATTAACAAAAGTGGTGAGAAAATTTAAAAAAAGAACAACCTTTATAGGAATGACCCCTTAATAGAATCTTTAAGGGAAAAAAGGGATTTTAACAAACTGAGATGCAGGAGGACTATATTCCAAGTATTGGATATAGTTCACATGAATATAGCAAAGAAAGAGATGACAGGACAAGATTAGAAAGTGACTAGTATAGCATGGGCCCTGGAGTCAGGAGGATCTGAGTTCAAATCCAGCCTCAGACATTTAACACTTACTAGCTGTGTGACCTTGGGCAAATCACTTAACCCCAATTGCCCTCCAAAAAGCACAAAAAAAGTGACTAGTGGCCCAGTTTTGTTGGAGTAGCATGCATTAAAGGGGAGTGAGTTTGAGAATTATGAAATAAAGCTATAAAGGTAGATTGGAAAGAGATGTGAAGAGCATCATATGCCAGACTAAGGAGTTTGTATTTTATCTTATAGGCAATAGGGAAACTCTAAAAATATTTCAGTAAAAGAATGACATGTTCAGATGTTTGCTTTAGGAAGATAATTCTGGTGTTTGTGTTAAGGGGAGATTGGAGGGAAAAAAAATGGAAGCAAAGATAACAGTTAAAAAAGCTGTTACAATTTTCCAGCAACTAGGTGGTACAGTTGATAAAGCACTGTGCCTAGAGTCAGAAAGATCTGAGTTCAGAATGGGCCTCAGACCGTTACTAGCTATGTGGCCCTGGGCAAGTAATTTTATGTCTTTTTGCCTCAGTTTCCTCAACTATAAAATGGGGATAATGACAATACCTACCTTTTAAGGATGTTGGAAAGAATCAAATGATATAATATTTGTGAAGTAACTACCATAATGCCTGGAACACAGTAGGTATTATATAAATGCTTATTCCCTCTTCCCTTCCAAGTGAGAGATGATGAAAGCCTGATCTAGCCTAGTGATGATGTTCATAGAAGAAGGGAGATAAATTACAATGATGTGGTAAATCAATAATAGAATTTGGACATCAATTGAATGTACGGGAGAAGAGTGAGAAAAAGTTAGAGAATATTCCAGAGAATGAGCCTGAGTGACTGGAAAGCTGATGGTTTCCTCAATACAACAAAGCAGCAAAGAAAAGCATTTTGTCTGGATTCTCAAAATAGTCTCTTAGGGATGAAGAGGCAGAATTTTTAGAACCAGTGCTGACTCAAATACAGAGCTGGATCTATCTCAGAAAGATCTTTACCTCACAGACTCAACTTTTATCAGAAAGCTGAGTCCTTATCATAGGAGAGCTATGCTGTGTCTCCACAGTACACCAGATAGTCAGAGGACAAAGGGACACAAATATCTCTTCCAGCTGCTTTCCTTCAGGTTGCTATACCAAGAAAGAGATATGAAGTCCTACCTAGGCCAAGAATGTTGCTGAGGACACCCAAACAATGAAGCATATTTCCCACACTGAAAAGGCTACTCTGGTTTTAACTCTCTTTTAGTGAATGGATCTGCTTAATCACTGGTCCTAGTAGCAACCTTTATTCTTCCTTAAATATTCCTAGTCATAGCGTCCCTACATTAACTTTCACGGGCAAGAAGACCTTGCTCCCCTTACCAACAATTCAGAGCTGTCCATTGTTTAGTGCTGAACAAGGCAATCTCTCAGTTCCAATAAAACTGATGGCCATGGTACTGATAGGAAGGTTGGTGTAAAGTGGAGAAAATATTGAGCTCAATTTGGGGCATGCTGATTTTGAGGTGCTGGTGAAATATCTAGGTAGAAATGTTACCATATAGGTGGAAATGTGAGAATGATGCTTAGATGAGATGTTTTGGCCAGTTAAATAAATTTTGTGGGCAAACAAAGATGATAGTTGAAGCCATGGGCATGGAAGAGATTACCAAAGGAGACAGTTCAGAGATAGAGAGAAGAGAAGGGGACCAGGCTTGGAACTCCAAAAGTGTGAGATCAGAAAAGACTAGGTTACTAGATTCTAGGTCTATTTTATTATTCTTTTAGAAACTTAGAGTTAGTGCAGAAGGCTCTGGATACATTCAATATTTTAGACTTGTAGATTCTGAGAGAGCCCTGAAAATCTTGTGTCATTTCTGTTAAACTGTTATCCATTAAAATCTTGCCTTCTTCCAAATTTTGCCTTCCTCCTGGTGGCTCCCACAGAACTTGCCTTAGTGGTAAGGCCTCAGCATATCATCCTTAAATATACCCATTAATTTCATCAACAATTCACCAGAAAAGTCAAGGAATAAAGCTCTTTTGTTTTATGCCCAACAAAATGAATTGATGATTTCAACTAAAAGTTGTTTTGGATTTTTTGCATCAACTGGTAAGAGTTGCATTGGGAAATAGGTACTTTCATAATTTCTATCCCACTAAGAGCAAACATTTAGGGTGATACTGACCAATGTTCCAGTCCAGAAGTTGAACTTATTTCATTTCACAGGTGCAGAAATGAGAATATTTAAAAGTTATTTTTCTAAGATGGTAATACCAAGAAATAATTGGTAACAAAATGAAAGATGTTTAAAAATATTAACCTGTTTTTATGAAGCATGGAGGATATAGTATTAAGAGGTTCTCAGACACCTGGGAAAATGGAAATGTATGTCTTTCATAACTTTTATTAACTAGAGACTGACAAAGCAAAGTAATAACTGCTTTGGCAGCCTTAATGTGATTGGGGCTTGGGCTAAATCACTTGTTTTGTTCCTTTTGTATTGAACTCCAAGCAAGATTAATATTTTAATATACTACAGTTCCAGCACACCAAGTTTTCTGATTTAAAGCTTATGAATTCTTTTCCAGTTAGATACCAAATCTCTCAGGAAATCTGGATTCCATCAAGCTCGTTTTAGGGAACAGAAGGCTTTTCAGCAGTGCAGTTGGCATAGAAATGACAGGCTGTCTGAGTTGGCGATCAGTTTTTTTTCTAGAAAGTATAGTTAGGGTGGAATCTGTTCTCAGTAGATAAGATAGAAATATCATTATTCCCTTTACTAAAGGACACACAGTGAAACATAGACAGTAGAGTGGCAGCAATGTAAAGAAGAAGAAGAGAATGAGACTGAGAAGAGAAAGAAGTCCTGGGAAGGAATTTTTTTTGGATAAAATTATACTTGAGTTGGTCAGAGTGAACATTCGGGATGGAATTTATAGTTAGGTCCTAAGTCTAATCATGCTATGAGATGAGTTACATTCATAGGATTATAGATTTAGAACTGGAAGTAGTCTTGGATGTTATTAAGTTCAGCTTCTTCATTTTCCAGTTGAAGAAACTGAGGCCCAGAGAGATTAAGTATTTTATCCAGGACCACACAGCTAGTAGCTGTATGGGGAAAGGAATCAAACCCAGGTCTTATTGATACCAATTCATCATTTTATACATTACTCTAGAATCCCAATATTTGGACTTGGAAAAACCTTAGATAGCCAATGACCAGGTCCCATTTATCTTCTTCAAGACCTTTCTAATAATGACCAACAGTCCTCTCATATCCTTGTGTATCATAGGGGTTCTTACCCTTTTTTTTTTTTGGTGCTAGCGAGTTGATCCAATAAAGCTTTTGTATGCCTTCTTAGAATAATATTTTTAAATGCATAAAGTGAAATACTTAGGATTACAAAGGAAGCCAATTATTTGTCCTCAATGCATATTTAGAAAGTAAGTCCCAGAGAAGATAAATTATAGATTAACTTCATTTCTTTTTTCTTCCAAGGTTACTATACTCAAGTCTAGTTAATGTAGATGTTAGCAGCATATTTGACAAAATCTCTCAAGCTATTCTCATAAACAAACTTGAGATATGGGGACTAGAAAATAATCTAGTTAGATTTAGAACTGATTGAGTGACCAGATTCCAAAAAAAAAATTTATTGATGGTTCAGTACCAACTTGGAAAATCTCTAGCGCAATATTCCAAGGATGTGTTCTGCTTAACTTTGTATTCTTCCTATGTAGCATGTTATCATTAGGAAAATATTCAAACACCAATACTTCCCCTTATCTTTATAGGGACAGAGAATATAATGAAAGACCATGAGCATTTTAAGATGAAGGGAATAATTTGTTCAATTTCCTCTGTGTCAGAGACTATATATTCTGAATGGGCAAGAAAACTCTTCTACATACACACACACAAACACACACACATATACATACATACACACACATATATGAAACCATCCATTCTGGAAAGTGATTTGGAATTATGTCCCAGCTATACCACTGTTAGGAATATAACCCAAAGACATAAAAAAAATGGGGAAAGGTCTTATATGTACAAATACATACAAAAATATTTATAGGAATTTTTTTTGTTGTATCAACTGATTAATTGGCTAAATTGAAAGGAATTATATGAACTGATGTAAAATGAAGTAAGCAGAATCACAAGAACAGTTGAGAATCTAATATCAATATTATAAAATTAACAACTTTGAAGGGTTTTATAAGGGGATGAAGAAAGAACATGCAGAACCAGGAGACCAATGATAGAAAAACACCAACACTGTAAAGACAAGTAACTTTGAAAGTTGTAAGAACTATGATTAGTTCAATAACCATCCATGACTCCAGAAAAATGATGATGCATATTATCTAACTCCTGAGAGGTGATACTTAGAATTTACACACACATACACCCTCACACAGAGAAAGCTAATGTATAATACTATACATATTTGTTACAAGGAATTAATTTTTCTTTTCTCATTTTTAATGGTGTCAACAGTAAGAGGAAGGAAAAATAGATTTCTTATCATTTAAATAATGAAACATTTAAAAAAATACTCCCGAGGAATCAACATGAACAAAGCAGAGAGATAGAAAGGATAAGGATTATTTTTGTAATTATAAGTAGTAGAATCATCAAGCTTTATCAACTGTATTTTAAGAATTTTCTCCTTCTTCACTATTAGTCTTCATTCTAGCACCTGGGGCTGATATGTTAGCCAGAATCAGTGGAGATGCTATTTTAGGGCATAGCATAGTTCCAAGAACAGTTGGAGAACTAAGACAAGAGTAACCTGGTTCATTGATCTCACAACTAAGTAATTTGGGATCATTCAGCTCCCCTTCTTATGGGTTAAGATCTTGGGCCTACATGGCTTCTTTTTTGGGGGGAGGAGAATATGCCTCCAAATCCATAGTCTTGGTCTTTTAGTATCAAGCCAGGTTTTTATATTCTAGTTCCCTAATAAATTGATCTTTGTCTAGTTTCTCCATGCTTGTTTTCTTCTTTGATCCCTAGTGTGATACCTTAAGTAGTGCACCCTACTCTTAAATCCCAATGACCAGGTCCCATTTATCTTCTTCAAGACCTTTCTGATAATGACCAACAATCCTCTCATATCCTTGTGTATCATAGGAGTTCTCCACCTTTTTTTTTTTTTTTGGTGCTATGGAGCTGATCCAGTAAAGCTTTTGTATGCCTTCTTAGAATAGTGTTTTTAAATGCATAAAGTAAAATACTTAGGATTACAAAGGAAGCCAAATATCTTGAAATACATATCAAAATTAAAAAAAAAAGACCCAACAACCAAGTTCTTTCTAGACTGCAGATTAAGAATCCTTGAATTTCTTCCCTGGCTATGTATTCTGCTTACTTACTGGAACATTCATCCATGACCGCCATAAGACCTTTCTGATGGTGACAACCTGTCTTCCTTGACCTCTGTTCCCCACTGCTAGACTCCCCTGCCACTTGATCACCCATCTACCAGAATATCAACCAGTTTGCATATCAGGACTTCTTACATCCTGTTGAGACCTCCCAGTGGGTTTATGTCATCTCCAGGTATTGGCCTTCCTTGTTCAGGCCCATCCTACTACTGACTATGCTCTGGTTCTGACCTCCAGACAGAATCAGTCAATAAGCTTTACTCATTTCTTTTCTATGCACCTGTTACTTATAAAACCTCTTGCCTTATTTCAAATTAGTGAATAACTAATGAAAGTGAAATTCCACCTTTAAATTTTGTACAGATGGGTTGTCTATTCTTTATGAAGGGCACTGTAAGTTAGTGCAAAGGACTCTGAACTATGGGTTTGAATGCTAGTGCCCCCCCCCCCCAACTGTTATCTTGGGCAATTCACTTAGCTGGTTAGTTATGAGTTCCTCATGCAAAAAATAAGAATAATATTCCCTTTCTTACACCATTCACAGAGATATTATGAGAATTAATTAAGATAATCCGTTATATTATATAAATGGGAGATGTTGCCATAACCTTTATTAATAATAAAATAATGCCTTAATTAAAGTTTTATTCTGATGCCTCATGATGGCATGGAAATGGCAATGTAATGTAAGATCCTTGATGCAGGGGAAATTTAAATTTTGTCTTTTGTATTGCTAGCACCTAGGATAGTGTCTTGTGGATAAATAGTAGATACTTAATGAATGCACATTGAGTTGAAAATAGTTTTCAAAAGTTTTTTGAGTGATTTGCAAGGACTAGCCAGTCTTCTCAAGCTGGAAAAGTCTTAATTCTACCCAGTCATATATTGTATGTTTGTTGTCTGAGGCCCAGTCTAGCTAATTGCAGAAAACTAATGTTCCCAGCTTGACTGTAGGAGTAAAAATTTTAGCCCAGAGAAACTTTCAAAAAGCATCTACTAATTTGCAGAAGAGTTGCAATCTGCATCATGGCATCTGGAAAGTAGCCAAGTTCAGTGCAAACTGCACTCCATCTAAAGTCAAAGGACAGAGATATTGTTATTACCTCTATGAGCTTGGTCACATCTTTTCATCTCCCTAGGACTCATTTCCTCATCTGAAACATGGGGATTTTGGACTCAATGTCTTCTGAGATTCCTTCTAAATCTAGCTGTGTGTGTAATGACAGACCATTTGACTAGGGAACAACTAAAATGAAAAGGAAATCAGAGGAAAACTTAGTTTTAGTGTTCTACAATCATATATTCTTTCTTAGTGTGCTTGGACAAATGCAGTCTGTTCATTATGTGGGCTAGTGTAGTATAGTATAAAAGATATGTGATTTTAAGTTATAAGACTTGAATTTGAAATTTGGTTGAGCACAAAATTTCCCTAGAAATAGGAATTTCTTTCAGCATAGCTTATTTGCAGATATTTCTGCTTCTAAAACATCAGATTGTATTTCTGTGATGGTACCCAGACCTCATTCCTGGGAAGTTACTTTTGCCTCTTGAGTTTTCTTCTAAAAATCTAGATGACCATACAAACTGCTACAGTGACTGGGTAGAATTTATATAATTGTCAGGGTGTGTATAATTACTTTATTTGGGCTATTATTTTGACTCCCACTCCAGTATTAGAGTGACTACTAAAATAATAAGAAACTAAATGGTTTTCTTGGTACAATATTATTTTTTTGGTTATCCTCTAATTGTATATCAATTGACAATAGATTTCCATGGCAGTTAGATCTGGTGACAGCAGCAGAATATCTTGTTTTTGTACAAAATTGAAATATAGGTGAAAGTCACTCTTTTTGTGAACCTTTATTGCAGAGTTTGCCTATCGAATATAATAAGATGCAAGAATGTATTTTTACTATAGTTTAGTTTATGAATCATATAAACTAATTCTAAAGAAAAGTAACAATTTTAAATTTATTTTAAAAAATATATATTTTAGGGGTGGCTAGGTGGCACAGTACATAAAGCACCGACCCTGGAGTCAGGGGGACCTGAGTTCAAATTCAGCCTTAGACACGTAACACTTAATAGCTGTGTGACCTTGGGCAAGTCACTTAACCCCAATTGCCCTGCCTTCCCTCCTTCAAAAAGTCAATATATATATGTGTGTATATATATATTTATCAAATATTTCCCAATTCCATGTAAATTTTTTTATATTCATTTTTATGGTGCCAATTTTAAATAGATTTTATTCTCTAGGACATTGCATTTCCATTTGTTTATAGCACTGATTAAGTACGATATTGTTCACTTCTCTCCCTCTGCACATATTCAAGTATTCATAATACTGAGATTTACACAGTAACTTAACTGTTACAATGAAACCGTTAGTGCCTTGGCTACATATTTGAGTCCTTCAATTTTTTGAGAGTTTTGTGAAATAGTATTTCTTCTGATGTGTTTAGTCAACCTCTTCAATGGTGGGTCCAGAAGAAGCACCTCCAGATAGGGCTGTCACAACCCCTGGGAACCCACCAGGTGTGTCTTCTATCATACCCAGTGCAGTCTGGTATTGCTTCATAATGATTGGGTTGTACACCTTCTGCAATTCTTTCTGCTGATGATCCAATTTTTCCTTCTCAGCCCTGATTCTTATCCAGCCAGCTGATTATTTCATTAAATTTGCCAAGGATCTTCTGTTTATCTTCATCAACAATTTTGCCTTGCAGTTTTTCATCCTCTATAATAGCCTTCATGTTGAAAGCATAAGATTCAAGATAATTCTTGGAAGACAGCTTTTCTCCCTGCTTCTCATCTTCAGCCTTGTATTTCTCAGCCACCTGGATCATATGCTCAATGTCTTCTTTGCTGAAATGACCCCTGTCATTGGTGATGGTGATCTTGTTCTCTTTGCCTGTTATCCACAGCAGAAACATTGAAGATGCCATTTGCATCTATGTCTAATGTTCCTTCATTTTGAGGAACACCCCTGGGTGCCGGAGGTGGATTCCTGTGAGCTCAAACTTGTTAAGCAGGTTGTTATCCTTTGTCATTAATTTCTTACCTTCATAAACCTGAATAAGCACACCATATTGGTTGTCTGAATAGGTGACAAAGGTCTGTGTCTGCTTGGTGGGGATGGTGGTATTACATTTGATTAGAACTGTCATAACTCCACCAGCAATTTCAGTTACAAGCTAAAGAGGAGTGACATCCACCAGTAGCAAGGCTTACATATTCTCAGATTTGTCTCTAAATGACAAAATGGCAGACTGCATAGCTACACCTTAGGCAACAGCTTTATCAAGTCTGATACTCTTATTGAGGATCTTGCCCCTGAAGAAGTCTTGCAGAAGCTTCTATGTTTGGATTTGGAGGGATCTGAGTAGAACCATCCACCAGGATGATGTCATGAATGTGTGATTTATCTAGCTTGACGTCTTTTAAGACCTTTTTCCACAGGGTCCAGAGTATCATGGAAGGAACTTTTCAAAACGGGCCTGGGTGATACAAGTATAGAAATGGATACCTTCATAGAGGGAGTCAATCTCAATACTGGCCTGGGTATTAGAAAAGAGAATATGCTTTGCATTTTCACAAGCAATGTGCAGACAGAGGATGAGCCTCTTGTTCTCCCTGATGTCCTTTTGCTTTCACTTGTACTCCAAATAGTTGACCATGTGGTTGTGAAAGTCCTCCCCACCCAAACAGGGGTATTCAGCTGTGGAATTGACCTCAAAGATGCCATCTTCAATGGTAAGAATGAAGATATCAAAAGTACCACCTCCAAGGTCAAAGATAAACACATTTCTCTTGGCTTTTTCCAAGTCATAAGCAATAGCAGTGGCAGTTGGCCCATTGATGATTTGGAGCACATTGATACCAGGTATGGTTGCAGCATCTTTAGTGTCCTGACATTGGGAATAATTGATATAGGCTAGTACTGTGATGACATCATTTGTGATAGTCTTTGCAAGGTAAGCTTCAGCAATTTCTTTCATCTTAATCAATACCTTACAAAATACTTTTCGTAGATAGAAACTTTGGGTCTCCCCTGGGTACTTCACCCAAACCTTAGGTTTGCCTGCATCATTTGTCACCATAAAAGGCCAATGATTCACTTCTGACTACAACTGTATCATCAAATCTGTGACCAATCAGACATGGCATCAAAAACTATGTTGATGAGGTTCATTGCAACTTGATCCTTTGCAATATTCTTGATTAAATATTCTGTATTGCTGAAGGTTATGTAATTTGGGGTGGTCCTGTTTTCTTGGTCATTAGCAATGATCTCCACATTCCCATGTTAGAAAACTTCTACACAGGAATAAGTGATACCAAAATCAATGCTAACTGTGGGTCCCTTCAACATAGTTCTTGAGCCATCAGGGATCATAGCTGACTGCTGTGAAAGGTTGCTCCTGTGTTGAGTAGGTACATTCATTTAAAAAAAAATTGAGTCCCAAATTCTCTTCTTCTTTTTGTTCCTCCCCCACCAATTGAAAAAGCAAGCAATATGATATTAATTATACATGTCATACAAAATGCATTTGCATATTAGCCATGTTGCAAAAGAATAAAAACACAAATACACACAATAAAGAAAATAAAGTTTAAAAGTGTATGATTTGATCTTCATTTAGAGTTCACCATCTCTGTCTGTGGAAGAAGACAACATTTTTCATCATGGCTTCTTTGGAATTACTTTGAATCATTGTCTTGATCAAACTAGCTAAGCTTTTTCACAGTTTATCATCCTTACACTGTTGTTATAGCTGTGTGCAGTGTCATCCTGGTTCTTCTCATTTCATTTTGCTTGAGTTCAGGTAAGTCTTCCTAGGTTTTTCTGCAAGCATCTTGCTCATCATTTCTTATAGCTCAATAGTGTTCCATCATAATCATATAGCACAACTTGTTTGGTCATTGTCCTATCTATAGGCATCCGCTCAGTTTACAATTCTTTGCTACCACAAAAGAGCTATATATATGTACAAATGAATTCTTTTTCCATTTTCTTTGATTTCTTTGGTATACAGACATAGTGGTATTGCTGAATCAAAAGGTATACACAGTTTTATAGCCCTTTGCATATACTTCTTGTTCTCCAGAACTGTTGGACCAATTTACAACTCACAAATAGAGTATTAGTATCCCAAATTGTCCACACCTCCCTCCACCATTTATCATTTTCCTTTTCTGTCATGTTGAGTCTGATAGATGTCTGATAGATGTGAGATGGTATCTGAGAGTTATTTTTATTTGTATTTCTCTAATCAGCTGTCATTAGGTGCATTTTTTTCATATGACTATTGATAGCTTTGATTTTTTTTCTGAAACCTGCCTCTTCATATCCTTTGACCATTTGTCAAGTGGAGAATGGTTCTTTTTGTATAAATTTGACTCAATTTCCTCTATATTTGAAAAATGAGGCCTTTATGAGAGAAATTTGCTAAATATTGTCCCCCCCCCTCAAGTTTTTAGTTTTCTTTCTCATTTTGGTTGCATTGGTTTTGTTCATGGAAACCCTTTTTAATTTCATTTAATTAAAATTATTCATTTTATTTCCCATGATCCTCTCTATCTCTTGTTTGGTCATAAACTCTCCCCTTTTCCATAGATTGGAGAAGTACATTTTTCCATGCTTCCCTAATTTACTTATGATATCACCTTTTAAGTATGAATCATTTATCCATTATGATCTTATCTTGGAATACAGTATGAGATGTTGGTCTATATCTAGTCTTTGCCAGACTGCTTTCCAGTTTTCCCATCAATTTTTGTCAAATGTTTAGTTTTTACATCATAAGCTTGATTCTTTGGGTTTATCAAACACTAGATTATTAAAGCCATTTACTATTGTGTATTGTGTACCTAATCAATCCCACTGATCTACCACTCTATTTCTGAGCCAATACCAGATTGATTTCATGATTACCACTTTGTAGTATAGTTTGAAATCTGGTACTTTTAGGCTACCATTCTTCACAATTTCTTTAGTGATTCCCTTGATACTGTTGAACTTAAGATTTTCCAGATGAATTTTGTTATGTTTTTTTGCTCTATAAAATAATTCCTTGTTGTTTTGACTGTCATGGCACTGAATATGTAAATTACCATTTGCAGAATTGCTATTTTAAATATATTGGCTTAACTTAATCACAAGCAATGAATATATCTCCAATTGTGCAGATCTGTTTATTCTTGTATAAAGTGTTTTGTAATTGTGTTCATATATAATCTCTGGGTTTGTTTTATCTGGTAGACTCCCAAGTATTTTACATACTTCCATTACCCTTTATTAAATGAAATTTTTATTGCATTATGGTCTAAAAGGGGTGAATCCATTGTAAAGCTTTTATGCTGTAATGCATGGCCAGTTTTTGTGAAGGTAATATGCACAACTAAGAAAAAAGTATATCCCTGTCTAGTCCTATTCAGTTTTCTCCAGAAGTCTATCATATTTAAGTTTTCTAAGATTTCATTCATCTCCTTGACTTCTTTTTATTTATTTTATCATTACTCTGAGAGGGAAAAGTTGAAGTCCCCCACTAGTATAGTTTTAGTGTCTATTTCCTCCAATAATTAATTAAAATTTTCCTTTAAGAATTTGTATGCTATACCATTTGGTGCATAGATATTTATTATTGATATTACTTCATTGTCTATTGTGCCTTGTAGTAAGATGTTATTTTTCTGCTTCTTCCTTTTAATTATGTCTAGTTTTGCTTTTGCTTTGTCTGAGATCATGATTGCTACACCTGCCTTTTTTACTTTATTCAAAGTATAATAGATTCTGCTCTAGCCCCTTATTTTAACTCTGTGTGGGTCTCTATGTTTCACGTGTGTTTCTTGGTAACAACATATTGTTAGAGTCTGGTTTATAATTTGATCTGCTATCTGCTTCCATTTTATGGATGACTTGATCCCATTCACATTCGCAATTATGATTACTAAGTGTGCATTTCCCACTATACTATTTTCTTCTATTTATCCTTTACTTTCTCTTTTTATTCTGTTCCTTCTATGTCTACTGTGTACTTCTATGTGTTCTTCCTTTTATCACCCCCCTCTTCTTCTTATAACCTTCCCCTCCTATTTCCCTGTTGGGAAAGATAGATTTCCATTTCTAATTGAATATATATATATATATATATATGTGCATATGTATGTATATAGATATATATGTATATATATACATACATATTCCCTCATTGAACCAATTTATATGTGAGTTAAATTTAAGCATTCCCAGTCCCTACCATTTCCCCCTCCACTGTAAAGTCTTCCTTGTATCCTCTTTTATGTGAGATAATTTTTTTTCCATTCTTCCTCCTTTTTTTCAGGGTATCCCTCTTTCTTTACCATCCATTTTTTCATTATCTCCCAACATAATTCACTCACCCCCATGCCCTCTGTCTGTTTATATATTTTCTAACTGTCCTAATAATGATAACATTCTTAGAAGTTGCAATGATCATTTTTCCATGTAGAAATAAAACAGTTTAACCTTATTGAATCTGTATGCTTCTTTTGAGATATGTATTTGAAAGTCAAATATTCTATTCTGACACTTTCCTCAGGAATGCTTGAAAGGCCTTTATTTCATTAAATATCCTTTTTTTTCCCTTTAAAGACTATGCTCAGTGTTGCTAAATAGGTTACTTTTGGTTGTAATCCCAGCTCTTTTGCCTTCAAAAATATCATATTCAAAGCCCTTTGCTCCTTTAACATTGATACTGCTAAAATTAGTTTGATTCTGACTATGACTCCAGGAAATTTGAATGATTTCTTTCTGTCTGTTTGAAGTATTTTCTCTTTGACCTGGGAGCGGTTTTTAATTTTGGTATCTCTTTCAGGTGATGATCAATGAATTCTTTCCATTTTATTTTATCTTCTGGTTCTAGGATATCAGAACTGTTTTCCTTGATAGTTCCTTGAAGTATGATGTCTAGACTTTTTCTTTGATTGCAACTTTCAGGTAGTTCAGTAAATTTTAAATTTTTTTCCCTCACTCTATTTTCCAGGTCACCCCCCCCCCCGATAGCTCACATTTTATTCTATTTTTCTTTATTTTTTCTTTTTTTATTGTTTCTTGATGTTTCATATAGACATTAGCTTCTACTTGGAAATTCTAATTTTTAAGGAATTATTTCCTTCAGTGAACTTTTGTATCTCTTTTTCCATTTGGCCAATTCTTTTTTTTAAGGATTTATTTTCATCAGTAAAGTTTTGTACCTCCTTTTCAACTTGGCTAGTTCTGTTTTTTAAGATTTTTTTCTTCAGTAATTTTTATGCCTCTTTTACCAAGATGTTAATTGTTTTTTTGGTAATTTTCCTTCTTTGCTCTCATTTCTTTAAGCACTTTTTTCACTATCATTTTTATTTGATTTTTAAAATATTTTTAGCTCTTTCAGGAATTTTTGTCGGCCTTGTGTCCAGCTCACATGTTTTTCTTTGATGCTTTACTTGTAGCTGTTCTGACTTTATTGTCTTCTGCATTTGCGTCTTGATTTTCCTTGTCATCACAGTGGCTTTTTATTGTCACATTCTTTTTATTTTGTTTGTTCATTTTACACTCTATTTCTTGATTATAAACTTCATGTTAAAGTTGGTCTCTATTCCTGGTGTGTGTGTGTGTGTGTGTGTGTGTGTGTGTGTGTGTATGTGTGTGTAGGGGTGATGTGGGGAAGGGTACCACCCCAAGCTTCAGAATTTTTCATAGTGCTGTTTTCATAGCTAGTTCTGGGTGTTTGGAAGTTTTTTGTGCTTCCAAGATTGTATGATCTATGGAGAAGTATGGTCACTGCTGTCCTACTCTGTATACTGGTCCTTACCCAGGAAGGGCCTCTGACCCCTTGGGATTACAATCGATACTGTTCTTCAGGAACCCTGCTCTCTCTTGTCTGAAAATATTTTCCTCTACCCTTGAAGTATGACCTGAAAGTGGCAACAATCAATGAAGTGGTCAAACAGTATCAAGTCCTGCATCCTGTGATAGCGCAGGGTTCCTTAGTAATCTCTTCCTGACCAGTTATCAGTTCCCCTTACCATCTTTGGCTTGAGAGCTCCTGAAGTTGCTGCTGCTGTTGCTGTTGTCACCACCTAGTCCCACCACTAATGTATCAAACATGTGGGCTCTAAGTCAGCCTCAACCCCTGGGTCAAAGACCTCTTTTTCTAATCTCCTAAATTGTGTTTCATTGGAAGAATGTTTTGTCCTGATATTTTGTTGACTCTGCCACTTCAGAATTCAATTTGAAGTGTTATTTTAAAGTTGTTTGAAGGGGATGGTGGAAGAGTGCTTCCTATACACTACCATTTTGGTTCTACTCCTGGAAATTCCTTTTAAATTAATTTTTCAAAATAGTGCCAATTATTTACAACTAATGCTATGTGAGTTTATATTGGAAACATTCTCATATCAATAAAATTAAAACTCAGATCATTGTCAATCAATCTTAATTTCAGCTTAGAACTCAACATACATTTGATTAAGCCACTGTCCAGTAATCAAGGGCATACTTCCAACTTATTGATTAGTTCATAAATATTGGCATGCTACTTCTTCCAAATGAAAGTCCTCATGTGTTTATAGCATTTGAAGAAGACACTTCTCCTGGGAGAAGCTGTAAACAAAATTTATTCACTACTGCTTTATGTCCTAAGTCAAATGTCATTAAAAATTCAGTTAAGAATTCAACTAGCAGTTTTACTTGCAGGGTACAATATTCATTTATTTGGGGGAGATTTCGTACTCTGTGAGAGCACATAACCTTCCTTTCAAGAATTTTCTATGGAAAATATCAATTAATATTTTTTAGCTGAGTTGATTCACATTTTTAGTATCAGATAAATTGTAAAACTACTGTCTTAACAATTGTAAGACTATTTTAAGACCTACATACTCACATCAAATGATACTTCTTCCCTATCCCTTTACTGAGACACAGAAGTATTTGGAGAAGAATAGATTCAAAATGGGGCCCACCAGAAAACAATTGCAAGAAGTCTTTGTTAGTGTCCTCAGACTCAGAGGTAGTATATATGTAAGAAAAGAATTTATAGGAGAGTAAGTATAGCATTGTGGAAAGAGGAGTGGATGGAAATTCACAAAAGAAGAATTTTATCCCTGGTTTACCCCTTAGTTGCTTGTAATCTTGGGTGAATGATTAAACTGAAAATATTCAATTCAATTCAGTAAACATTTATTAAGCACCTAGTGTGTGCCAAGCACTGAGTTAAGTTCTAGGGATATAAAAAAAGGCAAAAGACAGTCCCTGTCCTTGAGTAGCTTCTAATCTCAGTGTACATTATATGCTTCTTTAAGGTTTATAAGACCCTTTGCATATATTATCTCATGTAATCCTTCTAACAATCCTATTAGAGAGGTACTTCTATTATCCTTACTACTTGGAGGAAGAAACCAAAGCTCAGCAAGGTTAAGTGACTTACCCAGGGTCACACAGCTATTAATTCAGGATTTAAATCATATTTTTCTGACTATAAGTCTTGTTCTCTATCTCTTACACCACACATCAATTTCATAATCTATAAAATAGGTGGTGAGGTGGTGGTAGACCAGATGATCCCTAAACTCTTTTCTACCTCTAAGGTTCTATGATTTCATAAAACACAAAACACCTCAATCTGTGACTGAGAGTAAACAGCAAAATTATCTTTGTATGTTTATAATGTTCCCATATGGGTACTTATGTATTGTATTCATTGCTTTGTGGAAGCTGTAAAGGACAAACAGGGAAGTTTCATGGAAAACTTTCTAAATCTGGTTGTTCACTGTATTTCTTTAGGAGTAAAACTCCATTGCATAGTGAAAATTGATCCAGGACTATATAAGAACATGCCATAAAGGGCAAGTATATTTTTTCCAATATGTAAGGCCAATTATAGCAGATAAACCTCCTCGTTGGACATCTCAGTACTATAAACTGGCATTTCTTTGTTTACCACTGTCTGAACAATTTTTAGAAATCACTTGAAAGAGAATTATGATTGGCTTTCTAACTATCCAATTAAGAGGAATGATGTCAGTCTGAATTTCTGGAAGGCATTGAATCCATAGAACAGTGAGCTATTAACATGATGTTAGAATTTTGCCTCCAGGAATACCTTTCTTTTATCTCACAATACCTGAAGCCTTCCAAATAACTTTCAAAGAGGACTAATGTGTTTTTAAGAGGACTTCAGAGAAAGTACTGGAATGGAAACAAGCTGAGCTGAATGTTAAGATGTTCTTGGGGATATTATTCATAAATGAGGAAATGGGGATTAGGAAGTATGAAAGATGGGTTAATTATTCAATAAGCATTTATTAAATGCCTACTATTTTCCACATATTTTGCTAAGCAGTGAAGATATAAAGAAAGATAAAAGCTCCTGTTGTCAAGGAGATTCTGGCCTAATGGGGAAGATATGCTTGGTATATAGTATACACTTAATAAATGTTAATTGATTGATTGATGAAAACAACTGTGTATAAAGTAGATCTATGAACGTAGTAAAATAGAGAGAATCCATAGAGGGAAAGCACTGGAATTAAGGTGGATCTGGAAAGTCTTCTTTTAAAAGATAAATTTTTTCTGGAACTTGAAGGAAACCAAGAAAGCCAGGAGGTAGAGATTTGGAGAGAGAGTTTCCAGGTGTGGGAAATTGTCAGTGAAAATGCCCATACTCTAGAAATGGAGTATCCTTTGTGAGAAGCAATAAGGAGGCCAGTGTCACTGGGTGGAAGTATACATGGGCAGAGGAAGAGACAATAAAATGTAAGAAAACTGGAAAGGTAGGAAGGGATAAGGTTGTGAGGGGTTTTGAATCCCCAACAGAGGATTTGATCCTAGAGGTGATAGGGAGCTCCTGGAATTTACTGAGTAGGGAAGTGACATGAGACAAATTTGACAGATCTGAGCTGCTTTTGTACATAAGCAGAGTGAGTAGCTAACCATTTAGAGAAGTAGAAAGAACACAAGATTGGAGACAAGATATACAGGCATGGGTACATACAGATTCAAAGGATATTAACTCTGCCACTACTTGTATAACTTTGACCAGATACCTTTTGAGGTCTTAGTTTACTCCTCTCTAAAAGGAAGGGTCCATTAAATTACAAGTTCTTCCATTAGACTCTTGTCCATTAAGAGCAAGAATTGTCTTTCGCCTTTCTTTGTGTCCCTGGTGGTTAATTAGCACAGTGCTCAACATATTATTAGATGTTTAAAGAAGTGCTTATTGACTATTCTCTATACATCATCTAAGGTCACTTTTGGCTTTGATATTCTATGTCTATGAATATATTTCTTGAGGGGTGCCAGAAAGATCCCTTTGTTCCAAGTTATCTTCTACCCCAATTCTACCATTTTATATTATTTGAACAAAGGAATCTTATCACCTATTACTATGCAAACTGATCTTGTGGAAAGTGAGAAAGAAAATCAAATAGGAGGAACAGAGTCAAATGTACCCTAGGTTCTCTGTACTTTATAATAAAATCCATTCTTTAGTCCAAGAGTTCTTAAGACTTTTTTTGTAACATTGATCACTTTGACAATCTAGTGAATGCTATGAACCCATGTTTTTTTTTTCAGAATAATATTTTTAGATGCACAAAGTGGAATATATAGGATTGCAAAAGAAACCAATTATATTGAAAGTCAGTTATCAAAATGGTTTTTTTTAAGTTCGTGGACCCCACATTAAGAACCCCTCCTTTAGTCAGAACTTTTACAGTCAGTCAATAAATGGACATTTATTAAGCACTTACCATGTGCTAGGATGGTTATTAAATACTATGTGTTTGCCTTAGAGATACAAAGACACAAGTTTGACAGTCTCTGCTCTCAAGGAGTTTACCTTATAATGGGGAAGTCAAGATAAACATATATAAAGATGTACATACTGTATACAAAATAAGTACAAGTTGTGGGAGGGAGGGCACTAGTAGCTAGTGGAATTGGAAAAGTTTATATGTAGAAAGTGGTTCTTGAATTGGTGCCGGAGCTTCAAAAAGGCAGAAGTGATGAGAGGATTGCCTTCTAGGAATGAGGGATATAGTAGGCATCAAATGTACTGTGATGTTATTCTTAAAAGCAAGAGCTGTGTCCAGCAATAAAAGGTCTTTCTAGTTAAAATGAGGGAAGAAGCTGCTCACTTAGAAATGTCTGAGCTCCCACAGCCTTATGTTGTATGAAAGTTAAGACACCCATTAAATTTACTCAGGATGAGAAAGATAAGAAAGAGATGCAAGTAACTGAACAGTATCACCAAACTTTACAGGGCACCATTCACAACAGTGAGGCCAAGAGGGTTATTTGCTGAAGATTAATGAGGAGTTAAAAAAAAGGATACCCTTAGATTGGATTATATGAGGTTTTAGAGACAGACCCAGAAATGTAAGATGAGTATAATGACAGCTTATTATTGAAGAAGCTAGAAATCCCAAGCATGTTTTACCAAGACCTAACAATTAAGCTTGTACAGTGTTACTGCCAAGTTTTAACTTCTTTGCAGAGAGACCTACCACCTACTTTGTAGTGAATAACTCTGGCTCTAGGACAGGACAAATGGCTAGGATTTCCTTCATCCCTCTTCCTGCCACACCTTCACTCTCCCAGCACAGTTTCAGTCAAGGTTTCCTTATTACAACTTTGACTCTTTGGAGAGGATGGAAATCTAAAATACTCTGGTGGGGGGAGGTTGTAAGTGGAATGGGACCACTCTTTGGGAAGATAAGGTATGACTATTCTCTATTGCTTTCCTGCTATATCATTCTTGCAAAAAAAATTACCATGTTTTTAAGCTTCATCATACTATGTTTTACAATCAGGCATGCAGCTGAACATTCTAGACATGGGACAATTCCCAAAGTTGCCAGAGTTTTCTGAGTAAGTGTGAACAAATGAAATCATAAAGGTTATTAACCAAAAGTTTGTTGGGTTCCATGTTTAAAAGTAAAAATTGACATTTAGACCCCTGGCATAATTTTAAGGGGTACTGGGTTCTTGAGCAACTCTATAGCATGAAAACCTGTTTCTTTAAGTGTAAGTGTCATAGGCACCTTCTATCCAAAATGTTTTTCACTTTCTCATGGAAATATTTTCCAAATCTAAGCATTCATTCAGATCTCTAATCCTGGAGGGCAAAGAGCTTAGGAGAACTTTCTTTCCTGAAGAAACCTGAAGAGCTTTTACATTTACCTTTGCTGAATCCGTAGACCATGGAACTCTCCTCCTTTGCACTTAAGATCTAACACTCCTAACATGATATTATTAACAAGGTATAAATAAGGCCTTTTCATCACTTACACAATAATCAGAGGATTTTAAAAGCCTTGTGTTCTGCCCTTATTCAGTCTCACTTGGCTCCATTTCTTCTTCTGTTGTAGCTAATCCCTTCATATAACAATGGATGCCTTTAACATACCTAGATAATCATGCAGGGAGTATTATTATGTGTGATTTTAATCACAAAAATCTCATCACTCATAGAAGCAAGCACTATAATTGTGGCTGTGAAGAGAAGGGTATACTTTGTAGAGAGAAATTATTTTATTTCCCACACTTGATATGAATTTGGTTTAAAGCCATGGGACCATTTAGAAGTACTAGGTTTTTTATTTTAAATGATTATGGATTAGCATGCCCTAAAAAAATAACAAAGAATAAACTATCTTTTCATTTAGGGAATGGAAACCCTGTGGTAAAGAACTGAGCAAACATTTTTAGCTTACCCTCTCTGAGCCTCAAGAATATTTCTTGCCTTACTTTTTTTTGCTTCCATCCCACTTCCAGTTTATCATGTAATTTTAATGATTCCTATTGAGGACACACAATTATATTAACTGGTTGACATTAGTGTAAAATATCCATGTAATACCAAAACTAAGTCCAAATCCATTCCATTTGACAAACAATTATTAAATACCTAATATGCTTCTGCAAGACACTGGGCTAAGTCCCAAAGCATATTTGCCTTGAAATATATTGGTAGAATTCACAAATGTTGAAATGAGTTTTTTTAAATATCCCCAAGGTAAAGGAGAATAGAAGGAATTTTGGGAAAGTGGAAAAACATCATTATATTTCCATACCTAAAATTACTATTAATAACATTTTTGTTGTAAATATAATTTCATATTTCATTACTTAGAGGAAAAATGCTACTTGCACCAACATTTGTCATATAAGCCCCTACTCACATAAAATGGAACACAGCATACATTAGAATCCTATTTGGATTATGTTATCAAAACCCAATTAAGATATATAGTCTATCCTGCAGATAGTAATGTAAACTTATTGGAACATGGTAGAACCTAACCTTAAATAGAATTTGGGGTTACAAATGATTTCTTTGCTAAATTATACAATTTTTTCTTTTGAAAATTATTTTTGTCTATTTCACTAAATATTTCTCAATTACATTTAATTTTTTTAAAACAATAATTTTAAGAAATATGAGTTCCAAATTCTCTACTTCTATCTAGCCCCACCCACCTCTTTGAGAAGGAAAACAATTTGTTATCAATTATACATGTGAATTCATGAAAAAAATCCATATTAGTCATATTGCAAAGGAAAACACAATCAAAATGAAACAAGAAAAATAAAGTTAAAAAATATGCTTCAATATGTTTTCAAAGTTCATCAGTTCTGTCTCTGGAGGTGGATAGCATTTTTCATCATGGATCCTTCAGAATTCTCTTGGATCATTATCTTGATCAGAATTCTTAAGTCTTTCACAGTTGATCATCCTTACAATATTGGAATGTTCTCCTGGTTCTGTTTACTTCACTTTGAATGAGTTCATAGAAGTCTTCCTGGGTTTTTCTGAAAGTATCCTGCTCATGATTTCTTATGCCATAATAGTATTCCACCACAACCATATACCCCAACTTGTTCAGTTATTCCCCTATTGATGAGCATCCTTTCAGTTTCCAATTCTTTGTGAGCATAAAAATAACTGCTATAAATACTTTTGTACAAATACATCCTTTTTCCTTTTCTTTGAATTCTTTGGTATGTAAACCTGGTAGTGGTATTGTTGGGTCAAAGGGTATGCACCAATTTTATAACCCTTTAGATATAGTTCCAAATTGTTCTCCAGAGTGATTAAACTAGTTCACAACTCTACTAACTGTGAATTAGTGTCCCAATTTTTCTACATCCTCTCCAGCATTTGTCATTGTCTCTTTCTGTCATGTTAGACAATCTGATCAGTATGAGGTGGTATCTCAGAGTTGTTTTAATTTGTGTTTCTCTAGTCAGTAGTGATTTAGATCATTTTTTCCTGTGGTTATTGATAACTTTGATTTCTTCTTCCAAAAACTGCCTGTTCATATTCTTTGATCATTTATCAACTTGGGAATGGCTCTTATTTGTATGAAATTTGCTCAGTTCCCTATATAAGAAATTATTTTTGAGCATGATCTCTTGATAGATTTCCAAGTCAACTCTACTCTCTGCCTCCTCCCTACCCCCTTCCCCAGTTTGCTAGTGTTTGTAATAGGAATGAGGAAGGAAACCAAATCATTCTTTTGCTAGGCATAAATATCTTGCTAAAATTTAGAAGCAAAAAGACTCAGTTGGCTTTGAGCAAAATTTCAGGTATCTATCACACCTTACTGTTGATTTAACTTTCTATCTCTTAAAGATTTATTTCCTAGCTTTAATATCCTTTGAAATGATGAATAGTTGCTTACCCATTATTTATAGCTCCTCAATGACTCTAATCTTGGACCTTAGGGGCTTTGCTTAGGCATAACCAGAAAAAGAGGTAAAAATGACTCTTGGCTCCATTTGCAGTGCTACAGTAATATCAATTTGAGAGTCAGTTCAAATTAAGTCACGAGGTGTTTCAGCACCCCTGGGTCCGAACTTTTTCATCTCTGTACTAGAACAATGAGGAATGTCAAGATCATCTTCCATATAGAAATCATGGTTGGTCCTAAGAATGCTTATTCGTGTCTGCTGACTCTCAAGGAAACTCCATAATTGTCTGTCTCAGCTAAGATACATATTTCCCAACACAAGGAATGGGCTTAGGTGGTCATTCTGATCTTATAGTTCATTCCTCTGTTTTGCCATGTGGATTATCTATTTGTGACAGTTGTCATGGGGTTTCAAAGGAAATTAATTGGGGAGTCAGTTTATGTTGTAGCAAAGTTAGGACAATATTTCTGCATATCTACTGTTAACAAGAATTACATTTTGACTTAAATTAGCTAATGTTTGTTTGATCTAGAATACTTGAGGGTCATAGATCTTGACAAATAAAATGAGTCCCAGCTACTTTTTTTGTAACCTGTCTCTAGCCATCAAACATTTTGCTTCCATGGGGAAGGGAATAATGAGGCCAAGAAAGGAGTTAAAAATTGAATACTGTATCTAACAGAACAAGTTTTTTTTGGTCAAAGTAAAAAAAAAAAGTTAAAGATTTCAAACTTCAAATATAAACCAGAAACTCTGCTGTTCTATAGAAGTGGTTAACCATAAGTCATAGCTCTAAGACCATTTGTCCCTGTTTCTAAGAACAGGTTTCTTCTTCTTGAACCCTTACTGTCTATTTTCAGGGCTTCAGTCTCTAATTTTGATCTTATCCAAACGCTGGAAAACTCAGAGCTTTATCCATTCCATCTTCTTTCTGAGTAATAAAAAAAGCTTTATGAAGGTTCTTCACTTATTTCAAAATCAAAAGATGAAACATTTGTCAGAATTCTATAGGGGAGCTATGGTATAGAGCAAAGAATAGTGGATAAGAGTGAAGAACAGTAGACAATTACCTACATGTCCTTGGTGCCTTATGAGTGGAAATAATAGTGGATTTTTAATAAGAGAACCTAGTTTGTGTTTCTGGTTGAATCCTATGCTACCTGTGTGACATTGGCTAAGTCACTTTACCTCTTTGGGCCTCAGTTTAAGTGCAGGATTAAACGTCATTTTAGTTCCCTTCTAGGGCTAATCCCATTATCCAGTTTTTTTTTTTTTGTTTTTTTTTTGCCTCAAATGTATGATCTCACAGTGAAAAAAAGCAGTGGTATAAGGAGGGGCTGCAGCAAACATAGTAAGTATGCTAAAGCCATGAAGTCATAATAGCTAATATCTCCATTGTATTTTAAGGTATGCATAGCACTTAGCATACACTATCATTTCATCTCACAATAGTTGTGGCAAGTTCTATAGCTATAATTATACCCATCTTACATGAGAGTAAAAGTTTTAAATGTCCTCCAAGAGTCTCACAGCTAGTGCCAGTTGCATGAGGCAAGGCTTGAATCTGGGTTTTCATGGTTACTGGTCCAACACTCTTTTTATCATGCCACTTAACTGATTCATGAACGCCACCTTGGGCAAGGAAGCTGCATGTGATGAAATGTCTGTCACTAATTGCTCCATGAAATGTTAAGGGAATTTAAAGTTCTTCCCTGCTGGCCCAGACCTAACCAGGCTCTGGAGTTTGCAATTAAGTGCTGGGACAGAGGATTTTCAAGCTCCTCGACGCTCATATAATCAGATGCTGAATCTTTGTTATTTATACTGGGAGGCTGATATTTTGCTTTGGGGGTTCACTCCTGAGAAGGATCTTTTGATTTCCTGGTTGAGACTCTGAGTAGCCATATGTTCAGAGACCCTGACTACTGAGATGTTGTCTGTTCTCTCTGGATCCAATGATGTATGTACAGTCTATAGTACTACTGTTATGTTCAGACAGCTGGAGCCCTGTTTGTCTGTGCTAATCTCTCTGCTTGTATTTTATATACTCACTTCTTTCTCTGTAATTAAAGTTGAATTGTTAACACCTTTAAAGCTATCTTTCCTTTATAAAGTAGATCAAAAGAACCTGTGCTAACAGGCCATCCTGGATGTGCTAGGGTGCTTGCTACTCTACTCCCTCAACAATAACTTCCCCAATCATAATTTATACATTTAACCTCCATTTTATCCAGTCAGGTTGGGAAATCCTGGAAAACTTTATTTGACCCAATGTGTCTACTGTTTTAATTTGTAGAATGCTAACCTAGACCATTTTCATTTCTCCTTGGGCCTTCATTCACTGCTTCCTGTGAGGGATATGGGAATCTAATAATATTGTTTAATGATCAAACCAATTAATCATTTCCCCTCATCTGATGGTGGAAGCAATGACCAGGTCACTTGATATCCACAAGTACATCTGATTTAAGGGTTCCATATACGATGGTGCAATAAGAACAATTGAACGGATCTCTGAAAAAACTGTCTTTTGAAAAATATTGGTATCCTTGTAGTACATTGATAAGTAGTTTCATAAGCAGTTAAAGTATGCATTTCTACTTACTGGCCTCATGACAAGTCTTCTAGGTCCTTTAATCAGGTGGAAGAAGAACCCCCAGAGTTCTTGAACCAATGCAAATAATTCATAGATTTTTATCACTAGCTGCTCCCCACAACTCATTCTAAAGTGACCTTCAATACATTCCATATGGTGGACAGGCTACCAACTGGACCACCCCTTTTTCCATTAAAAAATAACTGCTAGATAATGCAGAGGAATTCCTAGAGAAATTCAGGAACATTTGTGAATCATTTACATTTATCAACCCCCTTAGAGTGCTTCTATTTTCTGTGACTCATGGATAGTGGCTTCATAATTATGTATGTTGTTCCTTTCATCCCCTTAGTTCAGAACCTTAGAAGGAATCTCAGAGAACACTTACCACACTCTCTTGTATTTTAGGTTTCAATTCCCAACTATTGAACATGAGCTCTTTCTCCCATTCTTTACATCATCCTTAAACCCCTTGAAATCTCTCACATTCTATTATCCTAGTTTCTGACAAAGAGGTGATACTTCTCCTTGGTAAAGCTAACTCCTCAACATGTTCCTTTGGTCCCATTTTCCCATATTTTCCAGTAGATGGCAAGATTTTATCTTTAATCATTAATCACCTCTCTCTCTCTCTCTCTCTCTCTCTCTCTCTCTCTCTCTCTCTCTCTCTCTCTCTCTCTCTCTCTCTCTCCTGCACCTTTTCTCATCTGTAATCTCTCCCTATCTATTAGTCTCTTCCCTATTCCCTGAAACATGCTTAAAACTCATCATTAAAAAAAATCCTCTCCACTAGACCCTATGATCCCCTTGAACCATTCCCTCCCTTTCTCAGTTTTAAGACAAAGTGGGGAGTCAAGAAGCTTTCAAGAGAGCTTTAAGCTATGGAAGTGTCAGGAAGGCAATCAGTAGAAGCTACATAGATATTACACTTTATTTGGACAATTTTGAAAATCAGTATAAGCCAACAGGATTTGTTCCCTTTTAACTGTACATTTATTTTATTTGGCTTAAGAATGAATTAATAAATCTCATGGCTTTGTGGTGGTACCACATGGTTCTCAACAATATGGGCATTTCCATTAGAAACATATGAAGATAGTCAATATCTATTTGAAAAAAATGGTAGAATTTATAGTGGAATATAAGTTCCTTGAGGGCAGTGGCTGCTTTTACCTTTATCTTTGTATCTTCTTTGCCTAGCATAGAGTCATACAAAAAGTTCCACTGGCTCCCTATCAGCTTACACATCCAATATAAACTCTGTTCAGCACATAACAGCATTCACAACCTGGCTGCAACCTACCTTTTAATTTTATCACACACTACTCTCCTTCAAGCATTCCATGTTCCAGCCAAACAATCTTACTCTTCCTCACCAATTATACTTCATCTCCCATGTCTGTGACTTTGTACTACACATCCCCCAGACCTGGAATGCATATCCCCCTTCCACTATTTTTCAGAATCACTAGTCTCCTTTAAGACTGATCTCAGGTACTATCTTTTATATAAAAATTTTCTTGACACCCGAAGTACTAATTCCAAGCCTTGTATCACATTATATCTATTTTAAACATACCTATATAATGTATGTTTTCTTCCCCATAAGCTTCTAAGGACAGGGATTGTATCACTTGTGCATTTGTATACTTAACACCTAGTATAAAACTTGGTACGGGGAAGAGGGGTGGGGGCAGAGTCAAGATGGCAGAGATGAAACAGGATTTCCGCGGGGCCCTGGCTTCCACCTGCTCCAATTCATGTAAAAGGTGACTCTGAACAAGCTTTGGAGCTGCAGAACCCACAAAATGACACAGAGAAGCTAACCTCCCACTGAGGACAGCCCAGCAAGCTGTCAGGAAGCAGCCAGCTCAGCACTCTGGGAACTGAGCCCAGCCCCTTGGGAGCTGGAGATTTTAGCCTCAGGGTGAGCCTGACCAGCCACCTGCTGGAGGGACTTCAGATCACCAACAGCTGTGGTGGCTTCCAGAATTATCAACCCATAGATACAAAGGACAAAGCAAGAGGTCAGTGCATTGTGGAATTTGGGATCCAGTAGATCAGAGGTGCAATTGGCCTTTGCCCCCTGGAGGGAGAAGCGGCTGAGGTGCGGTGGCCATGCAACTGCAGACATGTGGCAGCTTCAGCTCCTGGCTTTCAGATTGTAGGGGGACAAAGCAACCATTCTGAGGGGTAATCACTCTTGCTTTAACTTGTTTGGATCTGGATTGTGTACTAGGGTGGAGGTCCTGGGGTGTGTGACCAGCTTGCCAGAGCATGTGGAGGCTTCAGAGAGGGCACCAACTAATACCCTTGGCACCTGAGAAAACCCCAGCATTTGGGATAAAGCTCCCCTGTCTGGTAGCAGAGTCCTACTGTGGCAAAAAGCCCAAAAGTCAAATAATTGAGTGGCAACATGAGCAAGCAAAAGAAGCAAAGAAAACACAGCAGTCAAACCTTAGATTTCAATTTTGGGGACAAAAAGGATCAAAGCATGGAACAGGAAGAAGAGAGAAAAGTTAGAACTCTTGCACCAAAAGCTTCCAAGAAAAATATGAGCTGGTTACAGGCCACAGAGAACCTTAAGAAGGATTTTGAAAACCAAATAAGAGAAGAGGAAAAATTGGGAAGAGAAATGAGAACTATGCAAGAAAATTATGAAATAAGAGTCAACAACCTGACTGAAAAAAATAACACCTCAAAAAATAGACTAACTCAAATGGCAGAAGAGGCTCAAAAAGTCAATGAGGGGAAGAATGCCTTAGATAGCTGAATTTGCCAGATGGAAAAAGAATCTCAAAAGCTCACTGAAGAGAATCATTCCTTCAGAATTACATTGGAGCAAATGGAAGCTAGTGACTTTATGAGAAATCAAGATACTATTAAACAGATCAAAACAAATGAAAAAAAATAGAAGGGTATGTGAAATATCATATTGGGAAAAGCACTGACCTGGAAAATAGATCCAGGAGAGATAATTTATAAATTATTGGACTACCTGAAAGGCATGATTAAAAAAAAATAAACTAGAAGTCATCCTTCAAGAAATTCTCAAGGAAAATTGCCCTAATATTTTAGAACCAGAAGGCAAAATAGAGGTTAAAAGAATCCACTGATAACCTCCAGGAAAAGAATCCAAAAAGAAAATTCCTAGGGATATTATATCCAGGTTCTAAAATTCCCAGATCAAGGAGAAAATATCACAAGCAGCCAGGAAGAAAGAATTTGAATATTGTGGAAACACAATCAGGATAACACAGGATCTACACTGAGGGATCTAAGGGCTTGGAATATGATATCCTGGAGGTCAAAGGAGCCGGAGTTAAAAACAAGAATCACCTACCCAGCAAAACTGATTATCATATATCAGGGGAAAATATGGTCATTCAGTGGAATAGAGGACTTTCAAGCATTCTTGATGAAAAAAAAAGAGTTGAATAGAAAATTTGACATTGAGATACAAGAAGCAAGAGAAGTATGAGAAGGTAAACAGGGAAAATAAATCATAAGGAACTTATCAAACTTGAGCTATTTACATCCCTACATGGATAAATGATAATTGTAACTTATGAATCTTTTCTCAGCTTGAGAATAGTTGAAGGGAATAGAAATGTGTGTGTATGTAATACACACACACACATATACACATACATATATGTCTATATAGGAGTATATATGGGCATATGAATACATATCTGTGAATGTGTGCAGGTATGCATAGATAGAGGGCTGTGATAGTAATGGCAATTAAAGATTACCCTGTATTGGCTTGGTTTTCAAACTGATTGTGTTAAAACCCAGAGCTTATTAATCCCACCTGTGGGATGGACTTGTTGATGTGAAAAGAAAGTCCTGAACTGGGAGGAGCTGGTGACATAGATTTGGAGACACAGATTTGGAGACACAAGAGAGAGGTGGAAGAACTTTTTGGAAGCAGCACCCTCGTGGAGGCAGAGAGAGAGACTGAGAGAATTACTGGGGGCCACTTTGAATTGCCCTGGACTTTTGAGACCTGCCCTCGGAGCTGCCAAGGACTGAGGAGACATGGCTGTTTTGCTGGTACTTTGTCTGTCTGTTTTGATGTTGTTTTGCCAGATTTGTCCACTGGTAAAAGACAGTCCTGTTGTTGAAGAAGTCCTGGAACCTGGCTTTTGGTTAAGAAGCCCCGAGACTGTCCTGCAGACAGAGAGTGAATACTGTCCACTGGTGAAGGACAGTGCTGTTGTTGCAGGGGTCTAGAGACTGTCCTGCAGACAGAGTGAATACTGTCCACTGGTGAAGGACAGTGCTGTTGTTGCAGGGGTCTGGGAACCTTTCTGTTGGTTCAGAAGCCCTGAAGAAGGATTTTCTTGTTGTATGTTTACAGAAATCCTGGGAGAGGGTTTTTCTAATGTTTTCAGGCATTCTAGGACTGTTCTACAGACAGAGGATGAATTAATGAAGGGACTGGCAATGTATCTTGTGGCCTTGCTAAGCCTTGTCTCCCCAGGAACTAAGATTGCTGAGAACTTGCCTCTTGTCAAGATGAAGAAAAGACCTCCATTTGGGTATTAAGTGCTGTGCTTAAACTTGATGTAACTCTTGGGTAGATTCAATTGTGATCCAGGGGTGGGGAACTTTTGACCTTTTTGTGCTCTGTGGTTGAACAAATGAAGGTACTTTACTTATGTTTGGAAACTAATCTCCATTTGAGAAGAGGGGCTTTGTGGTGGACTAAATGAAGGTACATCCTAGGGGTGCAGTAGTATTTAGAACAGGGACTTTGTAATTGATTGAATGATTGGAAGGTCCTGGGGTGGGGTAGTACTTGGAGATTATTTAATCACACTTAGTAAATGTGTATTTTGAATGATGTCATGTTTTGATCTTCTCTGTTCTTGGTTTGTCACTGAATAAAATGGAGAGCACCTATGCTGGTATTCTGAACCTTGGGAAGTTGCCTTTCCTTGGCATTACATTACATTATGGCATAGTCGGCACAGGACCAATTTAGTAGGAAGGGATGATACTTAAAAGATGAAATTAAGATGTGAGAGAGGAATATAATGAAAGGAATTGGGGAGAGACAGAATGGGGTAAACTATCATATAGAAGAGGTGAAGGAAAATGGTTACAATGGAGGGGAAGAACAGGAAGGCAAAAGGGAATGGGTCAACCTTATTCTCCTTGAACTTGGCTTAGGGAAGGAATGATATACACACTAAATAGGGTATCTCACTCTACAAAAGAGTAGGGGGAAGGGGATAAAAGGGTGGATGATGGACAGGAGGGCAGGTTGGGGGGAGAGGGAAGTTGGAAGCACCCACTTTTGAAAAGGTACAGGATCAAAGTAGAGAATAGAACAAGTGGGAGGTGGGATAGAAGGGAGGGAAATATAGTCAGTCTTTCACAATGTATCCACTATGGAAATGTTTTACATAGCTACACATGTAAAACCTATACTGAACTGCTTATCTCCCAGTAAGGGTGGGTGGCAAGGGAGGAAGGGAATGAATCTGGAATTCAAAGTTTTAAAATAAAATGTTTAAATACATATATATATATATATATATGTATCATTATTAATATTATTTTACATGTAACTGGGAAATAAGTTATAAAGGCTCTGGGCCATAGAGATCCACCATGCCCTACTGGAAAGTCAGAAGGGGTATGGGAGAAGATATGGGAGAGAGCATATTGGAGGAGGGGATATCCAGTGGAATCACTATTTTGGGGTGGTGGGTAGGGGAAAAACAGGGAGAAAATTTGTAACTCAAAATCTTGTGGAAATGAGTGATATAAACTAGAATTTAATAAAGCATTTGATTAAAAAAACTTGGCACACAGTAGACATCTAACTTGTACTTGTTTTATTGATTGTTGGATTGGATTCTGCAAGTATACATTGCTACTTGAAGGGAGTGTTCTATGTTTCCTTGGTATCATTATTCATAGTGCAATAAAAATGATAAAATTTTAATTTTGTGGGTTGTAGCAGGGAAGACCATAGAAACTTTATGACTAATATTAGTAGTGATTTTACATCCCCACAGGAATACAATCTATCTCTCTTCTTTAGAGATCCATTCTCTCTCTTCAGCTGATAAAGAGTGGTCATGGATATTCCAATCCAATCAACACCCTGCCAACCTTCAAATGTCGCTAGATTTATTCAGAGAGAGATACATTCTTATTTACAATCTAACGGAGGAAAGTACTTTTGAATATGCTATAAAATACATTGCAATGCTAATAAACTGACAAATTTTGGTGCATTCAGAAGAGGACATTTTTAAAATAAAAGAAAGTATATGTGATCTATTATAGGCATAAACAATTCTTGGGTCTTCTACAGGATGGGTGAAACAGTAAGTTGGGGGAGAACTTTTCTGTGGCCATGAGAAATTTAATCTTTCTTTTTGACACTGTCAATAGCCAATAAATACCAGTGACTTATTAGGATATTTTATCATTTTTGAAATTTATTTTCATGTAATAAAAGGCCTAGAAAGTATAAATAATAGTAACATAAGAAGGAAAGTTCACAAGTCTGATAAATAATCAAGGAATTTTATATCATTTGTGCATTTTTCTCCCTTCAGTGTGGATAACTAGGTATAGATCATTTAGACAATCATATGGAAGTCCTGATAGTAGTTTAAGCAATCAGGACAATGTCATGTACAAGTACAGGCATTTGGAGAACCTTACCATTGATAGTCATTTTTCTCTTTGGATCGTTTTTTAGAACATCTATTATTACACTGGTAAATATCTTTGGTTAATTGTATACTCCCTTGTGTTTTAAACTTCACTTGTTATTATTCAGTATGTCATTAAATAAGGTAATTCTCATGACCACAAGCTATCAGAACTCTAAGGTGTCAGTTAGACCCAAACCACTTGATGAGTACAGCAAGTTTGCCAAGTTTTTAAGATCTCTGTTTCTCAGGTTCCTTATTAGTGAAATGCTGATAATAATGAATGTCCCAGTTGATTAATAGGCAAATTTAAAAAATGGATGCCATTGAGAAGAAGAAATTTACAAGCAAGGGAATAAGAGAGATGTAATATGAAATAAAATTGTGGAAGAATTGAAAACTCATGTATAGGCCATGGAAGCAACAAAATGTAGTCCAAGAACCACAGAACACATAAAAATTATGGCAAGTTTGCTCCTGGTCTTAACCAATCACATTTGTAAAGCAGGAGATAGCAGAATATGAAAAAAAGGAACTAAGAGAGGCAGATTTTTTTTAAAAAGGGAAGAAAATTTCTCTGGCAGAGAGGGATACTTGCATACTAGAAAGATAACTCAATTATAAGCCAAAGGACCTGAGTTCACACTAAGACTGCCATTTTTTTCTGTAACATTTTGGAAATTTATTTTACTTCTCCAGGCCTAAGTGTCTTCATTAATAAAATGATGGTTGATATCAATCATCTCCTTGTAGTTTTACATCCTATAAAAGGAAAGGGTAAAAATAATTTTTTAAGTAAAGTTTCAAAAAAATTTTTGGCTAGATCACAATGACTGACAGATGAGGCTATGTAATATCCAATAAACATCTCAAATTCCTGGTTGTTGCCAAAATGATTTGTGGAAGAGATGTATTTGTTCACACAATTACAGAAAATTAGAACAAGCAAATTTAATTATCTTCCTAGGAGATATAGGATGACCAGAGGGACTTTTTGCTTTATCTCATTGCTCTGATTGATACACAGTTCAAAGTAAAGTTTCTGGGCAGACTTTTACAAGTGGAAATAAGAAGGAAATTAAATTTCCATAGCATAAAAATATGAGAATTACTAGTATTCATAATCAGAACAGACTGGCTATTCTGGTAGTTCAGGCATTACATTCTGCAGTACAATGTTAGGTATGTGCCACTATTCAGGCTTCTGTTCCTAAACTTTTTTTTTTGCAGAGAGTTTTTAAATGTGAAGTAATTTAACATATCTCTTCAACTACCAATGACAGTGATTTGTAATTAAATTTTTAATGGAATGTTTAAAGGTGAATTTCAGTACTTCTTATAGGTCATGAAGTGAATATCTGTCCCTACTCTGTGTCTAAAATAGCACTAAGCTCATTTAACCACTAGGTGGAGCTAATAGCTACTATATTGATTCAGTTCAAAAAGATCATCTGGTCTCATGAATGCAAACAATATTCTCCCTAAAGTTTATACACCCATTCTTCTGTGCATAAATGTTGAGGAGGTACAGAATTCTCTATTATTCTCTGTGACGGGACAACCTTCTAACCTTTTCCTCTGCATCTCTCTGCAGAGCAAATGATTTTCCACCTAGAGGGTAAAGGTTATTGTGTATTTATCCAATCAGAATTTACTCTGTGGCTTCCAACTCTGGCAAGCCTCAGCTATTTCTTGAACTCACTATTTGTTATGTGACTTTGGCTTAACAGTTTACCTTCCAAATCAACAGACTAAACATACTTCGCTAATTCTGATATTTTAATAAGCAATAAATGATAATGTTAAAACAATCCATATTAAAATACCTATCATTTAAGTACATATTTTCCTAGACTTAGTCATTCCAACAACACAAACGGCTTTGGACCCCAAATTTCTGAGGATGATACAGTTTGAATTTACTTAGTTCCCTATGGCTACTCCTCCTGTGCAAGAGCAAAGAGTATAAATAATACTCTACAAGTCCCTAAAGTTTTTAGATGCATGAAATAAAGGCAAATCAAATAACAATCCTTAATTCTGGAACTTTGAATTAACCTTAGACCTGAGATCTTTTCCAGCATGATATAGAGATTTAGAGTTCTATTCTGGATCTCCTTAAGTATTATACTTCTTAATTCAGTGTCCTTTCACTAGAAGAGACTTTTAGATGGTTAACTTTGTGGTTAACTCATTATGGAGCAGGTTGAGGAGATAGCTACAGTTCTTAGCAGGACTTTGACACTATCCCACCCTTAAATCTTGAAACTTTAGACCTTCCATCTCTGGAACTTCTCCTTGAAAGCCATGTTGTTACAGTTACAGCCCTTTCCCCTCTCATTTCCATTTTCTTTTTGTAGACATTTTCTTTTCATTTCCTCTCCCACTCAGATCTTTTTAGAGGAGTGGAAGTGGGGTGAAAAAAGGAGCAGGTGGAGCCATGTTGTTACTTCACATGCATTAAGTACTTATTTAAACTTTATTGTATTGGTACCACATCATTACAAATAAAGACATTTATTTCACAGGGTACCATTTTTAACTGTTTCATAACTTCCAGAAAATTGTTCCCTTTTGTTTGGAATCTGTACTCATAATTAATTATAAAAAATGAACTTTTCCAATAAAAATAATTTTAAAATGGTAAAAACAATGTAAATCAATTAATAGTTGGATTTTTATATTGGAAATAACACATTATATACTCTTTATACTTTTGTGGTGGTAGGGAAATTCAGTTAAGTGATTATTTGCTATCTGCAGAATATCCTTAACTGGGACCTGGGGCTCTCTAATATATAACCTTCTGAAATGGATATTGTCTCACCAAAGACCCAGATATTTTCTTCATTTTGTTTTTCCTTTGGATTACTTTCTGAAATCATTATCTTTGGTGAAACTGAGGAAAACTCTCATAATAAATTTATTTTTTTCATTTTCCTGGTAAACTTAGTGGCATAAGCTTATAGCTGAAAGGGACTTTATTAGTTATCTGATCCAGTGTCCTAATTTTACAGATGAGAAAAGTGATGCACATTCTTTTAGTTCAGAAGTTCACTTTTAGCAGAAAGCAGTCTCTTTTTATTTAAAACTTATTTGGTAACTGAGTCTTGAGTTACTATATTAGAAGGATAGTCACCTGGTCTGTTTGCAGCATTATATTGGACTTTTTTCACCCTTTAGAGAAAGGGTACTTCGTATCCACTACTTCCATCCACTGGGCCTGACCTGATAGTCCAAAGGAGAAAATGAAAAAGCATTCTTGTAGTGTGAGTTGAGGCCTTGCCTTTTACCTCTGGCCCTGGTCTTTGAAAAATAAAAATTCAAGATTGTTATTTGATTTGCCTTTATTCCATCTAATAAATTGATCACAATTTCCTGGTTTTCCTACTCAATATCCTCTTCTATCTCATTCATTGCCAGAATTTCCCTGAGCAAAAATGTGATGCTGATAAAGAGTTTTCAGAATTTCCATTTTGTGTTCTCTTCTCAGTAGTCAGGGCATCAGAGACCAAAATGCCACCTGACTGGCAATGTGTAGCCTAGCCTGGGAAGTCCCCATGCTTCAAAAATTTTCCTTGATGTAAGTTCATCTGGCCTGTGGCCCATTCTCTTAGGACCATGCTAGGTGTCTCAAACGAAGTTGATGACTTAATTTGCAAGATGATATTAGTAAGTAATAAATGCTCAGTGTGGGTATAATGTGTCCCAGGAATATCCTTGAAGAAAATAAGATGAAGCAATTTCTTGCAGTGGTACTTATGTATGCCCACTGGAAAACTGTTTTAAGCCCATGGTTATGTTAGTTCCTCTAAATGATCTATCACTTAAGCTGCTAACAAAAAGCTAACTTACAGTAATTTTTGGTTAACCTCAATCATCTGTATTCCATTTTAGCCTGGATGGAGGACAAATATTACTAAGTATATGTTCTTTATCCCAATTACTTCATCTCTCTAAGCCTCAGTTTTCTTCTCGGTAAAACAAGGATAAAAATATTAGAAGCACATATTCCTTTCCCTGAATTGTACATATTTAGTACCTTATCCATTTGCATTACAAAGTTATTAAATATATTGTCACTTAATACAGTGCCTGACACATAGTAGGCACTTAGTACATGTTAGTTGACTGACTGAATTGAAGAACCATAGAAGATGGTGGAGTAGAAGATGCACTCAGCTGAGTTCTCCCAACATTCCCCTCCAAACAACTATAAAATAACATTTCAAATCAAGTTATGGAATGGCAGAGCCAAGAAAAGATCAGGGCAAATCATTCATCCAGCCTGACAACTTAGAAAGTCAGGAAGAGAGATTGGTGACACAGGGGTAGAGGCTGGACCAGAGCCCAAATGGATGAAACACCAATGGTGAGACTAGGTGGTACAATAGTGATGATAACAGCTTTGGGAGCTTTCAAACCAGAGATGGTAAGATCAGAAAGAGAAAATAGGGGACCCCTATACTATATATAGGACCAGATAGTGTTTGGCAGCTCCATCATTGTCTATGTAGAGTATAAAGGAGAGAGACAGAAGATCCCCAAGAGTAAATCTGGAAGTGGATTTTATTACCGCAGGACTGCAGGGATACATACCCACATCAGACAGTGAGTTGGCATGGACAATATGCCGGTTTTTAAAGAGATTACAATAGTCAGGTTACATAAGTTGAAACTACAATCAGTGATTGGTCAGTGTATATTTGATTTTTCCCCCACCCTGGAGTTTTTCCCTAGGCTGAGGGACAGGGAACCTAGAATGGGTGGAGATGGGGAATATCTGGTAGATAGGTGGGGTGGTCAGGGGACAGGGGAGAATGGAGCAGGGATTTTATCCTAGGCTGAAATTCCTGCTCACAGATCAATTAGGAGAGGGAAGGGTGGAGTTGTGCTGAAATTCTTGCTCACAGATCAATTAGGGGAAGGGAAGGGTGGAGTTGTGCTCAACACCTATACCCACTTCTGAGTCATAATTCAAGAGTAGAGAATATTACCTCTGGTCCCAAGGATTAGTATCAATTGTAATCACAAAAATATCTTTCCTAGATAAGGACTAGAGTACAGTAGTGACCACAGACCAAGACCACACCTCTCTCCAGATCAGTGCTCTGATGCACTGAAAACTTCCAAACCCCTGGAGCTAGTTCTGAAAACAGCAGGGTAAAAAATCTTGAGACAGTGCCTCTCCCTCTCTCCCCCAGCCACACTCCATGCTGGGAATGTGATGGGGTATAGGCTCTGGGAAACCCCTTGAGCTCTCCTTGAATTTTCCCATTTGATGGGGGCATTTGCTTGAGGCCACAGGCCTCTTAATGTGTCTCTGCCCAAATTTCTATCCCTCTTTTGTCCAACAACTTCCTATCCTTGATCTTCCTAAAATATCTATACCCAAATCTGTTATACCCTTGAAGTGGCCTAGCCCACCATTGTCTGTAGTCTCCAGGTAGCCCCCAGCAACTTCCCACCCTTAATTACTCATTACTGGAGTCTGACCTCATTGATTCCTCCTGAAGAGCCTCCCCAAATTCCTCCTCTAGACTACCCCTAGATTCCTACCTCAACCTTTCTATATATCAGACCCCATCTAGCCTCCATGAAAGGAGTAAGGCCAGAGAATGATGTAGCACAGACTCCTTCTGTGTCAGAGGATTCTGGCTGGCTTGCCCAATGCAAGTGTCACAGATACCAAGGCTCCTTAAGAGTCTGTCCAATATGGTGAATTTTTAATAAACTTTGCTTTTCTTTGGCTGAGAGAAGGCTTGAGTCAAATTCATTTGGCAGGACCTGGCATGTTGGTATTTTGGGGTCTTGAACACCCCTAACCTATACCTCATCATTTTATGATGACCCTCTTCAAATGGAGTCCAATTTTAACATAAAGTTCAAAATCAAGATATAGTGTGGGAAAAGAAACAAAAAACAAAATAAAAATCTGACCATAAAAAGGTACTATAGTGACAGGAAAGATCAAGATACAAATGCAGAGTAAGACAATGAAATCTAAACAGCTACAAGCAAAGCCTCAAAGAACAAATATGAATTGAACATAGGACCAACAAAAATTCATAGAAGAGCTAAAACGTGCGGGGGGGGGGGGGGGGGGCACGAGTCAAGATGGCTGAGTAGAAACAGGATTTCCATGAGGCTCTGGCTCCCACCATCTCCAATTCATGTAAAAGGTGACTCTGAACAAATTTGGAACTCCAGAACCCACAAAATGACACAGAGAAGCTAACTTCCTGCTGAGGACAGCTCAGCAGGCCAGGCTGTAGAGGCCAGTGCAATGCTCTGGGAGCCAACCCCAGCCCTGTACAAGCTGGAGGTTTTAGCCCCAGGATGGCCCGACCAGCCATCTGCTGGAGGGACTGGAGATCACCAGTAGCTGTGGTGGTTTCCAGAATTATCAACACATAGATGCTAAGGACACAGTGAGAGGTCTCGATGCAGTGTGGACTTTGGGATCCAGTAGATGGGAGTGTATCGGCCTTTGTCCCCAGGGCAAGAAGCAGCTGAGGCACACTGGTCTTGCAGCTGCCACCAGGTGACAGCTTCAGCTCCTGGCCTGCAGACTGTAGGGGGACCAAGCAACTATTCTTAGGGGTAATCACTCTTGTTTTAACCTGCTTGGATCTGGATTGCTGTCTAGGGTGGAGGTCCTGTGTTGTGTGACCAGCTTGCCAGAGCATGTGGAGGCTTCAGAGAGGGCACCCAACTAATAATACCTTCAGCAGCTGAGAAAATCCCAGCATTTGGCACAAAGCTCCCCTCTCTGGTAGCAGAGTCCTACTGTGGCAAAAAGCCCAAAAGTCAAGTAATTGAGTGGCAACATGAGTAAACAAGGGAAGCAAAGCAAATAGAGGAATCTAACATTAGACTCCTATTTTGGGCACAAAAAGGATCAAAGCATGGAACCAGGAGGAAGACAGTGAAGTCAGAACTCCTGCACCAAAAGCTTCCAAGAAAAATACAAGCTGGTTACAGGCCATAAAGGAGCTTAAAAAGTATTTTCAAAACCAAATGAGAGAAATGGAGGAAAAATTGGGAAGAGAAATGAGAATGATGCAAGAAAATTATGAAATGAGAGTCAACAACCTGACTGAAGAAAATAACACCTTAAAAAATAGACTAACTCAAATGACAGAAGAGGCTCAAGAAGGCAATGAGGAGAAGAATGCCTTAAAAACCTGAGTTTGCCAGATGGAAAAAGAATCTCAAAAGCTCACTGAAGAGAATCATTCCTTCAGAATTAGGTTGGAGCAAATGGAAGCTAGTGACTTTATGAGAAATCACTATACTATTAAACATATCCAAACAAATGAAAAAATAGAAGGCAATGTGAAATATCTCATTGGGAAAAGCACTGACCTGGAGAATAGATCCAGGAGAGAGAATTTAAAAATTATTGGACTACCTGAAAGCCATGATCAAAAAAAGAACCTGGGAACCACCCTTCAAGAAATTCTCAAGGAAAATTGCCCGATGTTTTAGAACCAGAGGGCAAAATAGAGTTTGAAAGAATCCACCAATCACCTCCTGAAAAAGATCCCCAAAAGAAAACTCCTAGGAAGAGTTAAAAAGGATTTTCAGAATCACATAAGAGCGGTAAAGGAAACAATAGGTGAATAAATGAGAGCAAGAGAAGAAAATTATGAAAATGCAGCTAACAGCTTGGTAAAAGAAATCCAAAAAATTACTGAAGAAAACAACTCCTTAAAAAAGCAGAATCAGCTAAATGGAAAAAAAAAGTACAAAAATTCAGCAAAGAAAATAATCCCTTAAAAATTAGAATTGGACTAATAGAAGCTAATGACTGTGAAACATCAAGAGATAATAAACAGTGTCAAAAGAATGAAAAAACGGAAGGAAATGTGAATTATATCATCAGGAAAAACCTGAAGAATAGATTGAGGAGAATAATTTGAGAATTATTGGACTACCTGAAAACCATGCTCAATGAAAGAGCCCATAGACACAAACATGATTTTTATACCTAAATTAGAATGAGCAAAACCAGAAAGAAAACTATAGACCAATTTTGTTAATGAATATCAGCGCAAAAATTTAAAATAAAATACTAGTAAGGAGATTACAGTAATATATCACAAAGATCATACAATATGACCAGTTAGGATTTATACCAGGAATGCAAGATTCATTCACTATTAGGAAAACTATAAGCATAATTAACTGTATCCATAAGAAAAACAACAAAAATCCTATGATTTTATCAATAGATGCAGAAAAAGCCTTTGACAAAATACAATACCCATTCCTGTTAAAAATGCTAGAAAGCAAAAGAGTTAAATGGAACCTTTCTTAAAATGTTAAGTAGTATCTATCTAAAACCAAGAACATTTTCTGTAATGGGAATAAACTTGAAGCCTTCCCCAAAAGATCAGGGGTATAGCAAGTTTTTTCATTATCATCAGTATCATTGAATATTGTACTAGAAATGCTACCTATAGCAATAAGACAAGAAAAAGAAATTAAAGGAATAAAAGTAGGCAATGAGGAAACAAAGCTAGCATTCTTTGTCGATGATATGATGGTGTACTGAGAGAGTCCTGGAGAATCAACTAAAAAACTAGTTGAAATAATTAACAACTTTAGCAAAGTTGCAGAATATAACTTATGCCCCCATAATTCATTAGTATTTCTATATACTACCAACAGAACCCAGCAGCAAGAGATAGAAAATGAAATTCCATTTAAAATAACTGCAGACAGTACTCCACTTCATTAACAATGGCCTTTCTAAACTTTTTTTAATCTTTTTGTTTCTCTTCCTTTTCTTCCTCCTTCATCCCTTCCTCCTCCCTCTTCCTCCTTTTCTTCTTTCTTGCTAATTCCCCATTTCTAGCACCCTTTAAGTATTTTCTTTTTCTATTAGAATGTAAACTACTTGAGGGTAGGAACTGTCTTTCTTGCTTGTTTTTGTATCTCTGGTGTTTAACACAGAGCTTAATATATGCCTCCTTCCCCTAGCTTCTCTCTTTCTCTGTCTCTGAAACTACCTAGCTATATCTTGAAGAAAATATGAATATATTTATTTGTATTGTACACTTGTCATGTATATGTGTGCATTAAATTTTAGACAGTATTAAGAATGTGTGGTTTCAGAGGATCAGAAAGAAAAGTTAACAAATGTTGTATATACATCTTTGTCTCATAAGAAAAGATGATACATTAAGAACCTGGCTTAGGGAATAATAATGTATTAGTAATATGTTACCAAATCAGCACAAATGTTAGGCTCCTTATTAATAAGTTAATGGGAGACCCAGCCTCTGACAGCCATTAACATTTTGACCAACTTTGATCAATTAAAATGACTAATACAAAAGTTATCCTTCAGGCTTGACATAGAATACAGAATGTAAGTAATTAATACTGCAAGATGGCCTGCATCCAGGAAACCTTAATGGCTTGGAGTTATTCAAAAGTTGAGTTGTCTGAATTGTGGATTAATGACAAGCATCTACAGTAAGACTACGTTACACAGAAACTGAAATTAACAGTAATGATGGAACTATGGCTTATTTTAGATTCTAATTTCAAGACTGTTTCTATCTTTACATTGGATGGTATAGAATCTAATTTGCTGAGAGTGCACAACAGAAATTAAGTAGTATGACTCACTGTGTGTACTGTTCATCATTAGCTAGTCTTACCCCCAAAATTTCAAACTCTAAGAATTTTCAAAGAATTAAAAAAACAATTCAGATTTAATTGCAACCCACTGGAACTTTGAATAAATCAGTTCCCAAGCAATTAACTCCATCACAAATGAATAGTATTGATGAAATTACTCAGAGGCCATTTCCAGAATTAGACTGTGGCAATTAATTTCATGGTTCTTATGTTAATAAGTTGTCATATATTGTTTGTCAGACATTGATTAGAGCCTAAATCAGCTATGTAAATGAACTCAATCCAATTGCCCCAGGGCTGGAAAGAAATCAAACTGTCTTAAAAAAAATGAAACAAAAGGTATAGCTTGTATTACTAGTATCTTCCTTTGGGCTACAATTGTTTGCTGCTTCTAAAGCTTTATCATATTTACAGAGTAGGTGAACTGGGTGGGGAAACTTTTTTTTTTAACTTTTGGGACTCTGATAATGTTATCTGTTAATCAGATAGCCTACTTTCAACCAAACATTGCATTGTACCCAATTTAATCACAAGGGTAAATACAGTATTTTTTTTTTAACTTAAGAACAGTTTTTTAAACTTTTGCCCAGGGCCAGTACTAGTTTCTTCAAGTGGTTATATTTAACTTTAAAATAGGACTAATTTTTATTCCGTGTAAATTACTATAGTTATGTTCCCACATAGAATAACACAGATATCACAGATTGGTTTTTATTTATAATAATTCTATTCTTGTTAAGTTTAATTATTGACAAGCATCATGATTTTCAGGTGCAAGTGTTCAAATGGCCAATTCACTGAACTTTATCTGTTCCCTCATGTGTAAAATGGACATCTGATTTTTCAAAAACTGTGGTGTCGGGGTGGCTAGGTGGTGCAGTGAATAGAGCAACAGACCTGGAGTCAGGAGGACTGAGTTCAAATCCGGCCTCAGACACTTAACACCAAAACTAGCCATGTGACCTTGGGCAAATCACTTAACCACAATTGTCCTCCAAAAAGGAAAAACAACAAAACAAAACAAAAACTGTGATGTCCCAAGGAAAAGTTTGTTGGGAACAGGAGTATGCTGATAGACACTTAATAGCCAGTTTTCCAGAAAAAAAATGAACACCCAAGACATTTCTATGTTTAATCTACATGATTAACATTTTTCATCTCTTTCTTAAATATAGAATATCAACAAAATCAGAAATCAAACCCCGATTTGGAGCATTTGAAAATTTCCAATTTTCAGGAAAGAATATGCTAAAAGCAAATTTCACCTAGCTTTCATCTAGCTTGGGCTGACCTTGTCTACTGTCATTCATCATAAGACACAGTTCATAAGTGCCCGGAATCAAATAATGTTTGGTTCCATAACACCCTATTTCCTTTTACATAAACTTTTATCAGATTAGTGACCTAATCTATTTGGGTACATCCTCCAACCCTGATTATCACAACCTATTCATGCATTTTCAATACTTATTCTACATGTCTTTCTGCTGGTAATTCCACCTAACATGGTAGAGTCCTTTGTGTGTTCTTTTCACATTTGATGGGTACCAGTGATGGAATCCTAACAATATTGTCCTATCCCCAATATTCTAACTTCCTTAAGGGCCTCACTGAACAGCAGGCATATCCTGTTTTAACCATACAATCTGACTTTAACCACACCTCAGGTCCCCAGATGCAATTCAGTCTCTGTTTCTAGCTAGCCATTGTCCCCAGATCCAATTCACATATTTGAACAGATATGGTCTTGTACTCAACCATAATCACATCATCTATTTAGCCCCAAGACAAGGCCACAATACCTAAGTATACATCTCAAACAAACAGAACCACAATATCTAGCCAATAGGAGAACAGCATGACCTGGGATGTTTGACCACTGAACCATGGAAGGGACCCCTACCCATAATCTAATCTCTTAACAAATCCCTCATGCCTTTTTAATATTCATAATTTCTGTTATGTAATTGCATCTTTACCCTATGAAAATCCATCTTGCTTTCTCTAGCCTGCGTCTGAGAGGCATCAACGCTCAGTAAATGTCTTTCCTTGGATTAGAGGTGACCTGATTCAGAATTCTTTCAGATGGTGCTGCCATGACACAGCATAAAACTGCAATACCAGTATAGCACTCTGTGTGTCTACTTGCCCTCCCTGCTTTCACTATATGACCCACCTACCTCCTTTTCTAATTATGTGTTACCTTAATAAGAATTGTTATACCACATCTTGAGTAAGGTGATCATCAGGAATATGTCACACAACCTAGTTTCATCTCCCATAAAATGTTTCATTGCCCTCTTGGTCACCAGAAACTTTCATGTTCAGTTGTCACAAATTCAGTCACAGTGACTGAAAAGCAATTTTGTAAACAATCAACAGATGTCTTAATCAAAAATTAAGACTTTTAAAAATTGTTCTAATTTTTATGAAGATCAGGTTTTATATACCTAACTCAATCTGAATAGTAACTAATGTGTTGCTCAAGACTGGGGAAAATCCCTGAGATCACTTAACTTAATAATTTTGTTAGATACTCTCTATTAGGCAATAGTAGCAAGTCACCTAAATGTAACCAGAAATTTTGCTCAAATGACTTGAAATTTTTGGAGGTGAGGGAGTGTGTTTGACTTCATGTGTGCTTGTGAAATCCTGGAACAGAATTCAACAGTACTTTTGTAAGATTTGTATTTATGACTCAGAGTCAGAGGATTCAAAAAATGGGAAGAACCCGAGAGATAATTTCATCAAATACCCTCATTTTCTAGATGAGGAAATAAGCCTCAGAGAAGTGAAATGACTTGTTAAAATCACCTAAGTAATAAATGATAGATCTACAAATTGCCCTCAGGTGTCCTGAATCCAAGTTCAATTCTCTTTCCTCTATACCACATAGCCATTGAAGTTTTCCATGCAGAATAAGGCTTTGCTTAAAAAAAAATGTTAAGTAGATAACATAACCCTGTATTTGACAAGTGTAAAGACTTAAGATTTGGGGATAAGAATTCATTATTTGGTAAAAATTTTTGGGAAAACTGGAAAACAGTATGGCAGAAATTGGACATAGACCAATATCTTACATCATTTACTAAGATAAGATCAAAATGACTATCTGACATAGATATAAAGAGAGATTTTACAAGAAAATTAGAAGAATGTGGAACATATTACTTAAAAGACTTATCTATAGGCAAAGAATTTATGAATAAACAAAAGATAGAAAGCAAAGTTAGGTGTAAAATGGATAATTATATCCATTATATTATATATAGATTATATCCATATATATTATATATATAAAATGGATAGTTTTGATTACATGAAATTAAGAAGGTTTTGTACAAATATAGCCAAGATCAGAAGGAAAGCAGAAAAATGGAATTTTTTTTAGATTTATCTGATAAAGGTCTCATATTAAAAATATATAAAGAACATTGTCAAACTTAAAAGAATATGAGTCATTCCCCAATTAATAAATGATAAGGGATATGAACAGGCAGTTTTCCAAAAAAGAAATCAGAGGGGTGGCTAGGTGGCTCAGTGAATAGAGCACCGGTCCTAGAATTAGGAGGACCTGAGTTCAGATCTGACCTCAGAAACTTAACACCAAAAAACTAGCTGAGTGACTTGGGCAAGTCACTTAACCCCAATTGCCCCTCCAAAAAGCAAAAAAAGAAAGAAAAAAATCAGAACAATTTATAGTCATATGAAAAAAAAATGCTCCAAATCATTATTGATTGGAGAAATGCAAATTAAAATAACCTTGAGGTTTCATTTTACACCTACCAGATTGACTAATATGATTGGAAGATAAAGTGACAAACACTGGAAGAGATGTGGAAAAATTGGGACACTAACTCATTGTTGATGGAATTGTGAACTGATTCAACCATTTTGGAGAGAAATCTGAAATCATGCCTGAAGAGTTATTAAACTACCCTTTGATCCAGTAATACCACTCCTAGGTCTATTTCCAAATATGATTAGGGAAAAAGGAAAAAGAAAAACCTATAAATTCTAAGATGTTTATAGCAGGTCTCTTTGTGGGGGCAAAGAACTGGAAATTTCAGGGATGCCCACTAACTAGGGAATGGCTCTAAAAGCTGTGGTACATGGAATACTACTATGTTATAAGAGGTGATAAACTCAATGATCTTAGGAAAACATGGAAGGAATTGCATGAAATCATAATAAAGAGTGAAATGCACAGAACCAAGAGAGCAGTGTATAAAGTTAACAGCAGGATTCTTTTAAGAATGAGTGAATGAATAGCTTATTTAGAATATTATCAAGAAAGAAGCTATCTGTATCCAGAGAAAAAACTGATAAATAGAATTATGTGCAAAATAATTTTACATATGTATGTGTACATATACACACATACATACATATACACACATACACATCTATTTGTGTCTAATGGTAGCTGTCATTGGTAGGGGAAAGGGAGGTGAGATAAAAGAAGAAAAAAAGAATTTTGCATGATAATTTTGCTGTGTATTTGAAAGCAATAGCAAGTTGTGCTTATTAGATTTGTATTTTCATGTACAGTCATTTTTTCTTTGTACTATGTTATAGAAATGTTTTATTACATAAATATGTATTAGTATAAAAAATTAATGGGGTGGCTAGGTGGTGCAGTGAATAGAACACTGGCCCTGGAGTCAGGAGGACCTGAGTTCAAATTTGGCCTCAGGCACTTGACACACTTAGTAGCCTTGTGACCTTGGGTCAAGTCACTTATCCTCAATTGCCTTGCCCCCACCCCTCCAAAAAGCAAAAAAAAAAAAAAAAAAAAAAAAAATTAAAAGGGAAAAATGTTAAGTAGAAAGTGGGAATATTGGTATAATTCATTCTTTTATTCGTGATGATCAAATATAGCTACCTTTCCATCAGAAGTGAGTCCTGAAAGAGAAGTTCAGAGGTATCCCATAGAAGAGTCTGTAAAGGATAAGTAAGGATAAAGTATCCGGCATAACATTGGATTGAAGAACCTATAATTTCATTCCAATAGATTTAAGATATAGACTACATCTGATATTCTGAATTGTTTTCAACTCATATCTAACCCATAAGGGAGAAAATACCAGTTTGCTGAGGGTTTCCCATTTCAAGTCACTTAATGTTTCTCTGCTACTTATTCTTAATTAGAACATAAAAAAAATATTTTGGGTGGGTTGCATCTTGAGCAGAAAACCAAGTCACCATCTACCTAATGTTCTTTGTCCCTAGATATTCAGAATGACTCTTTGTCTACATCTCTCTACTCCCTAGTGACTTGGAAAAACAGAAATCATTGTAATTACACATTCTCTTCACTACTTGGCTAATTTTCACAGTTTGATATGCTGTCAGTTTCAAGATGTTCCTGAATTTAGGAGATGAGATTGACCATAACCAGTCACTGGAGGGATTTTTTTCCTGTGGTCCCTGGAAACAAGACTACTGAGGCATGCCATGCTCCATTCCTTTCATTTCCAAAAGGAGTCAAGCAGGAGGTATGAAGCACATTGCCTGCTGTGCCTCCTTAAGATATATAATCTCTTGGGGAATCCATTGTGTTGTGGACTAATGAGTTTGAAAAGCCTAATTTGACATTGACATTTTTACGCATCATTTCATTGTTTCATGTTTAATTGCATTACAACAAAACTGACATCTGTGACAATGAAGATATAAAGGATAGTTTGTTAACTTAGAAAAGCAAAATGAAGTCACAGAACTGACTTCTCCATAGGATAAAATACCATGAAACAGACTAACCTTCTCCATTACAGTACAACCAGAGAAGGGAGAGTGAATACAAAAACCAATGAATGGATAAAGGAGGAGATCTCATAATAAAGTTTAAATGAAAACATGGGCTATTCATTTAATTAATCCTTAGGAAGAACAGAGGGTGTTTTATATAGCTCAACTTTTCAAATCACCAGAATTTTTTCTTTTACCCCTTCGATATTTTTTTTTAAATAAATGTTTTCCTAAAATGGATTATAAACTTACATGTCTTAGTCAATATCTTATTCTCCTTGGTCTTGAGTTGTTATGTTCACTGTTCTAAAGTTCCACAATGATTTAGGAATGCTTGAAATCTATGAATAGATCAATAGAAGTACATTTTCCCCATGGGAAAGTATATTTTGTGACTTCATTCTTTTCTTTGGAACTTCGAAAATATCCTTTATACCTTCAGTGTCATGAATTTTGCTTTTATTGTCAAGTAACATATTTTCACCTTTTCTTAGGAATAATGGACAAGAATCTTATCTGATAAGCAAGAATTTTGTTGTTATTGTCAAATAACATTTTCTCCTTGGAAATAATGGACAGGAGTCACATTTGATAAGCATTTGTGGAGGGTAGTCATCCACTTTGGTGGAGACATTACTCATATTGATGTGACCATGAATCCATCAAAGTAACAGAATGCTGCCCTCCTCTTTTCTGGCTTCTTTTCCCATAAAATGTGCCATCTACCAACTTGCCAATAGGGACCATGCCCTTTCTATAATTTAGTACATGGTCTTCAAGTGCAGCTGTGGGAGACAAATTAGTAACTCTGCTGCCAGTGGACTAATGGTTATCTTTTTCATTTTTCATTTATCTACTCTGAGCTTTAGCTCCCTTATTTGTTCCATGAGTGGGGTGGGACTAGATGCTTCTGAAATCCCTTCCAGTTCTATATCCATGTTCCTTATGCTTAAAATTGGTTAGTTTGACTCTTGCATAATAAATATCAAGTTCATTATTGAGCCTGTAACTTTCAAGGTTGGTGAAATGTGGCAGATCACATATTTTTCTGACATAACTCTTCAAGCCCAAGTCATCTTCATACTATGATTAAGATGTCAGAGTATTTTGAGCCAAGAAAACACTTCCTCCAGTTGAAACAAATGTCCTTAAGATATACATAAAAATCCCTATAACTTTGTTGCAAATTTTATCTAGCAAAGGCCATTTTAATTATGTCTTTTTCTGCACATGTTGTCTCTATTTCTCCATCCACATCCTATTTCTGTAGGACTGATCATAGCTAAAGGTATGAAAAAGACTTGGTGTTTAGGATCTTCTTCCTTCCCCCTCTCTCCAGTACTTAATCCTTTAGTAATACACAGGTTTCCATGTCAATCAATCAACAAGTCTTTATTAATCATACATTATGTTGGGGGAAGGAATCCTAATAGGTTCAGCAGGAACCCTGATCTCATCCAAGACCAGGAAACCTGCAAGGGCGTCTGGAAAGAATTCAGCTCAGCCTTGCTTGGAGTTAGAGTTGAGAAAGTTTATAATTACGCCATTACAGTGGGCAAGAGTCCTTTAGGGGACCTGCCAGTGAGAGGGGTACATGCTTTTACCTTTAAAGGGTAGGGCTGCCATTGTCAGGGCTGACCTGACGGGAGGGGCCTCAATGTACAGACAAAGGTCAGAGCTGACCAAGAGGAGCATGTGAAATAGATAGTTTAGATAAGATTTGGGCCAGGTTGAAGGAGACAAAAGGAAAGGATAAAGGAGGGTGTGGGCCAGGCCCAGAAGAAATGAAAAGATTAAGTAAAAACAAAAGGGGTCACAGGGTGTTGCCTAGGTGAAGTGTGGGATAGGGAGAAGGGACAGAGCTCAAGGGTGGGAAAGGACAAACTACAACTTCACAGACTGGTTTTACAAGTTGGTTTGACCTAGACCCCAGGTACCCCATCACATTACATACCAGGCATTATGCTAGGTACCACAGATACAAAGAAAAAAGAGAGACTGTTCTTGCTCTCGAGGCACTTCCATCCTATTTACTTTGTCACCAAAAAAAAAAAAATGTATCTGACAAGAACTAATTCATATGAACCTTCCAGCAATATTTTTAGTTTCTTGGAGGAAACAATGATAAGAAAGACCAGGAGATCAGGAAAGGTATTTTGAGATGAAAAGCCTTCCCGGAATGTTCAAATCACATATTTCACTCCAAATAAGTCTATTCCTGTCACTCAGTTCCATTCCCTTCAGTTATTTGTCCTCCCCTCCATTGTGTACCTAGGAAAAGTCTCAGGCTACTTATCTATGTGAGGAAACAACTAGATGGTGAAGTGATCATATCAGCAAACTTCCTCATATATTCCAGTTATCATAGAATCAATTCACCTGGATTTCTGAACCCTGCAAGTCAAGATGAGTTGAATTATGCTGAGCTGTATTCTAATAGTTCTAATATTGTTGTTCAGTGATATCTAACTCTTCATCACCCTATTTGGGGTTTTCTTGGCAAAGTTACTGAAGTAGTTTGCCATTTCTTTCTCCAGCTCATTTTACAGATGAGGAAACTGAGGCAAACAGGGCTAAGTAACTTGCCCAGGGTTACACAGCTAGTATGTATCTGAAGCTAGATTTGAACTCAGAAAGATGAGTCTTCCTGACTCCAAGTCCAGCACTATATTTACTATGCCACCTAGCTCTACAATAGTTATATACATACAAGCTAATTAGGTTCCATGGAAATATTAGATTATAAGCTCTTGGAGGGCAGGGACTATATTTTCCCTCTTTTTGTGCTTTGCACAGTGTCTGGCACATATAAGGCACTTGGTACATTTATTGATCGATATAACGGAATGTAAGTTGATAGTGTAACTACATTTTATGGGATAGTTTTAGACATCAGACTTCAGACTGGTTTTACAGACTTGATCAGCTTTCAGAGTCTACCGGTTTTCTTGGCCTATTGGCAAATAGTCTTGCATTCTGAACAGAGAAGTAACCAAAAATAGTGATAGAAGGATGGAAAGTCTTGTTATGTAGTGGAAAGGGGTTTGTATATGGTGTCAGAGAACCTGGTTTTGAATGTTGGCTTTGCTACTTACTGCCTATGCGCTTATAGGAAAGTCACAACTTTTCTGTGCCTCACTTTTCCCATCTGTAAAATGAAACTTGTAAACTAAATGCTCCCTAAGGTCCATTATAGCTATAACTCTCTGATGCTGTGATCCATATTCATAGACATGCAAGTGTCTAGTAAATTGTTTACAAAGTGAAACCACACCTACCTCAGAATTAAAAGTTGCATTAAAAGTTCTGACAATAGACGAATGCTATGTCAGCAAGCACCTGAAGGCACACCTGTCCTGGAATGACAAATGAAAAGGCGGCTTTTACAAGTGTAGCTCTCCTTTGGTCACATCTCCTCCAGCACATTTAAGGAGATGAGGATATCAGAGATGGGTGCCTTTGCTTTCAGGAAGAAATCTTGCATTCCCCTCCTCTTTTGCACCTGGAGAATTTTGTTCTGACTTTAGGTTGACTCGGTGTCATGCCCTAGATCTTGTGGGAAGAGCAGCTGAGGAATAAGTGAAAGATATAGTTACCCAGGGGGTATAAAAATGACTGCAACATTTGAGTATGTCCAAATCCAAGGCAAAGTCTTTGCTGAAAATATGTTGGGGCTACAAGCAGAAGATGGTGAGTTCTTAATCTATTCTTCCCCTTCTATAATGTTCTTCTGTGAGTGTTTCAGCTTGATGTTTCCCCGGGGAGCTAGAGGTTTATTTTGTCCCTAACATGTTTGTTTATCCATTTTGTGTGTAGCAAGAAGATTCCGGTTCCTTGTCCCAGAACCAGGCTGCTGAATTTGCCCTTCCGTGTCATAGGCAACCCCCTCTGAGAGGTGAGAGGTGTGGAGTGTTTTTTCTCTAATGCTCTTAGCTCAAGGCCCTACAATTGTTTCCTCCACTGTTAGCCATTAATGACCAGCACTCCAGGGATGTTTAACCATTTAATGTCTATTTGGTTTCTAAAAGGCAAATGAGAAGAACAGAGGTACAAATATTTTTCCCCAATACCTGAGGGATACAATTTCTGCTATACCACCTCAGTCTCTAGAAAGATTAGGCTCAGGCCTACCTCAGATTCTACATAGCATTGGTCCCACCAAATTCATGTTGAAATACATAATTACTGCCAGATGACTCATTGTCTTAGCTATCACTGGACTGGTCCCAAAGGTCACTCCTTGCTCCTTGGGGGCATCTATTCCAGGCTGGCTGCAAACGGCCCTTTTATAATAGGCTTACATCTCCCCTATGGCTACTGGATAGAGTTTTAAATGAAAATAACTTAGAACACTCTTACTACTGTCACACCATAGTACAAGTAGCTTTTGTTTACCGCTTGTTGGCTGGGTCCCAAATTTATTCCAGGACAGTAGTTCTTAATTTTTTTTTTGTATCATGGGCCTCTTTACCAGGTTTGTGAAGCCTATGAACCCTTTCTAAGAATGTTTTTAAATACCTAAAAATACATAGATTTTAAAAAAGTAAACCAATTATATTGAAATACAGTCATCAAAATATTAAAAGAACAAGTTCATAGACTCCAGGTTGAGAGGCCCGTTTTCTAGAGTACAAAATTGAATATTGAGTCAAATATTAAAATATGAAGTTTGCTATTTATATCTAGCTTATTCCCTTTCCCTACCAAAATATTTTATGTTCTCATGTCATTTTCTAAAGTAATCCTATGTTAAGAAATAGCATGATGATCACATAAATTATTATACATAGAATGAAATGCAAAAGATACTACACCAAATGGTTTGGTATGGAGAATATTCCTCCCAACCACCTTGTCCTCTTCATCTCCTTTCTCCTCTATAGTCCCATATGCAAAGGTGCAGAAAGGAGAAATCCTGATGGCAATCACTGCAACCCATAGATGGGAGAGATAGACATGAGCTTTCACTTTCTGTCTCTGTATAATGATCTAGAGAGTGTCAGGGGTATTATCTGTGTTTATCAGTCAAAAGAGATTCTATCAGTCCATAAGAACTTCACATCTATTTTCTCTTTGAGGTCTCAGCTCTGGTATTCCCACTCATCATAGTGACTTATTTTGCCTTTAGGTATAGGAGCGTCATAATAATTGGCATATCCTAATTGCTTCTAGAATGTGCTGGCTGTGGTGTCCCAGACCTCTCCATGAAATTCCCAGTCAGGCTGTCTGTTCCCTTCTTTCTCTCTCAAAACCATGAATAGGCAAAAGGAAAGGGAAAGAAGTTTAAAGAGACTACATGCAAAGAGGTAGATATGTTGTTGTTCCTTTATGCAATCGATGACTTCTGCCTCTGCTAAAAACACGGACATACACACAAACCCAGCCCTTCCCATAAAACAAACAAGAGACTCGTCTTGATTCTAGATGAATCAGAGAAGAATAATAAATTTAATGTGAGAGAAGTATTAGAAAATGCTTGGACAGCCTCCCTCTCTGTTAACAATTTCCTGGACCCTAGGATCTCCACAGAGAAGAAAAGATGACCATTGCCACTAAATTACTTCTACCTATGGCTTTGATGCTTTTATCAACTTTTTAAAGACATGAAAGAGGCCTTAGGGATCATTTCATTCAATGCCCTCATGTTAAGAACTGAGAAAACTGTGGACCTGGGAAGGTGAGGTGATGAGGTTATTTGTTTCTGATACTAAATAACCAAAAATTACTTTTGGACAGTGTTAGATGTGGGTTAGGAAGAACTACATATGAATCCAGCCTCAGGTATTTCCTAGTGGTATGACCTTGAACAAGTCATGTAGCCTCTATTTGCCTTGGTTTCCTTATCTGTAAAGTAGAAAAAATAATAGCACCAACTTTCTGAAGTTGTTGTGAGGATAAAATGAGATAACATTTGTAAAGTGCTTTGTAAACCTGAAAGCATTATATAAATGTTGGTTATTATAATTATTACTATTATCATCTGTCTGTAAATGAACCAGGGAATGGCTTACCCAGAAGAATGATTATTCAAAAGCAATGTATAAATTGGAACCAGGATAAAAATTATTCACAATGTTAGTATATTTATATGAAATACATTAAGCCCACTAAAATCCTAAGCAAATCCTTGATCAGGGCATGGAGGTAACCCTCTAGACTTGAAAACTAGAGCAAAAGAATAAAAACTTTGGCAGTTCCTATTAAAATGCCTATGGTTCAGGCATAGCATTTTGCAAAATTTCAAGTGCTATATACATGTCAGCTATTATTACTGAGAGATTCTCATATTGTTTACAGAGGAATCATCTGGCTGAGGTCGCAGATGTCCATCACCAGAAGGTGACTACTAGTGAATAAATTCTTTTTCTTTTTTGTTTTTTGGAGGGGGAAGGCAAGACAATTGGGGTTAAGTGACTTTCCCAAGCGGCTAGTTTGTGCTAAGTATCTGAGGCCATATTTGAACTCAGGTCCTCCTGACTCCAGGGCTGGTGCTCTATTCACTGTGTCACCTAGCTACCCCTAGTGTATAAATTCTTTGGCCATAGTAACCCCTTTTTACGGTCTATATACATGCAAGTGTGGAGAATTGTGTTCTATCAAAATTTCCACTTTTCTTCTAAACTTTCCTTCAATATTACCACAAGCCAACAGCAAAGGTTTTTTGAACCATTCAGACAACTGAGCTCGTCTGGGAAACATCTATTATAAACTTCAGAAGAACGTGATTTACATTATTTTAAGCTTTTGAGAGACTACAAAATTTATCACTTTCCAGATTTAGATCTCCAACACCTAAATTCAGGAGGATGTTTGTTTCTTCCTGGGTACTCTGCTCTAAATTAAAGGAGCCTCATGAAATTATTTTTGTTTAGACCACTAGGATTCATTGGTTCTTCTTCAGTCATTTCAGTCATGTCCATCTCTTTGTAACCCCATTTGAGATGTTCTTGGCAAAGGTACTGGAGTCATTTGTCACTTCTTTCTCCAACTCATTTTACAGGTGAGGAACTGAGGCAAACAGGGTTAAGTGACTTGGCCATGGTCATAGAGTTAGTTGCTGTCACCTAAAATGTTTACTGTTAATATGGGCTAAGGCTAGTGGGCTTGCTCTAGTGTATCAATGATGGCAGTTCAGCCATATTTCCCCAGACACAATACCACATTGATATTATTGAATTCTCCAAAACCTGTGGGTGAACTTGCTGGGGGGTGTTGTGAGCTCTTACCACTTACCACTATAGGTATTTGTATCCCCTGGACCTAGCACATGGGATGTGTAATAAATGTCTGTTGATTGAAGATAAAAACAATAATAATAAATAATTCACCAATAAATCTGAGTCACACTTCTACCACTCTGAGTGGATGTGTGCATGTGTGTGTGTGTGTGTGTGTGTGTGTGTGTGTGTGTGTGTGTGAGAGAGAGAGAGAGAGAGAGATGGGGTGTTTGTGGGGAAATACACACATATAGAAATCTAGCAGTGAGGCAAAGTTATGACTGTAGATTAGAGATTAGAGATACTGGCCAGACACATGCTGCCTTCAGTACTTCTAAGTGGCCAAAAAGGAGATTAAAACATAATTGGGAAATATTTAACAAACTAAATAAAAATTTGATAATATTACATTTAAAAACTAAGCCAAGGGACAGCTAGGTGGTGACGTGGATAGAACACTGACCCTGGAGTCAAGAGGACATAAGTTCAAACCTGGCCTCAGATACTTGCTAGCTGGGTGACCCTTGGCAAGTCACTTAATCCCAATTGACTCCAAAAAGAAGATAGAAAAAAAAAAAAACAACCTAAGTCAACATGTGGCTTGTAGGAGTCCTCCTGAATTTAGGAATCCTTATGTATGAATTAGTGGCCCATTTCTATTTGTGTTTTGACACAGGTGCTCTAAACTACAAGTGCTCCTCAAATAGATTAGGAATAGATGTTAAAGGGGTGAGGGTGACAGAACTTACAGTAAAATTTTTACAGATGTGGAATTTCACTTTTAAGGTATTGTCCCTTTTTTTTTTTTTTTTGCTTTTTTTTGGAGGGAAGAGGGTAGGACAATTGGGGTCAAGTGACTTGCCCAAGATCACATGGCTAGTTTTGTGTTAAGTGTCTGAGGCCAGATTTGAACTCAGGTCTTCCTGACTCTAGGGCCAGTGCTCTATTCACTGTACCACCTAGCCACCCCCAGCTGGTATTGTCCCTTTTATATAGGGACATTTTATTTGCTGAAAAAGGCAGGAAAAAAGGGCATTCATTTGAGAAAAAGAAACTTGAGACACTCTTTTAAGGTGGTCTCTTTTATTTTATTTTATTTTTCATTTTTCAAATGCTTTATTAACTTCTGATTTACATCATTCATTTCTGCCAGATTTTGAGTTACAAATTTTCTCCCCATTTTTCCCCTACCCACTGCTGCAAAAAAGCAATCCCACAGGATATCCCCTCTTCCATTCTGTTCTCTTCCATATCTTCTGCCATACCCCCTTCAATTTTTCCAGTAGGGCATGGTGGATCTCTATGCCCAAGGGCCTGTATAGTTTATTTCCCAATTACATGTAAAATAGTATTAATAATAGTGTATATATATATATATTTTAAACATTTGATTTTTAAAACTTTGAATTCCAGATTCATTCCCTTCCTCCCTTGTCACCCACCCTTACTGGGAAGATAAGCTGTTCAATATAGGTTGTACATGTATGGCTAATACAAAACAATAACACAGTAGTTATATTGTAAAAGACTGACTATATTTCCCTCCCTCCTATCCCATCTCCCACTTATTCTATTCTCTACTTTGATCCTATCCCTTTTCAAAAGTTGGTGCTTCCAACTTTCCTCACCCCCCAGCCGCCCTCCCTTCCTTCATCCCCCCTCATTCCCTTCCCCCCTACTCTCCTATAAGGTGAGATACCCTATTTGGTGTGTATTTCATTCCCTCCCCAAGCCAAATTCAATGAGAATAAAGTTGACCCATTCCTTTTTTGTGTTCCTATTCTTCCCCTCCATTGTAACCATTTTCCCTTGCCTCTTCTACATGAGATAGTTTACCCAATTGTGTCTCTCCCCATTTCCTCTCATTACATTCCTCTCTCACCTCTTAGTTTCACCTTTTAAGTATCATCCCTACTCATTAAATTGGTCCTGTGCCCCATATCTATGTATTTCTGCAAACATATATACACATATATACATATTCACATATGTATTTGTACTCCTGTATACCATCAGATATAGAACATATGTGCATATTCCCTTCAACTATTTTCATACTGAGAAAAGTTTCATCAGTTACAATTATTGTTTTTCCATGTAGGAATGTTAATAGTTCAACTTTGATAAGTTCCTTATGATTTCTTTTCCCTGTTTACCTTCTCATGCTTCTCTTGCTTCTTGTGTCTGAATGTCAAATTTTCTATTCAACTCTGGTTTTTTTCATCAAGAATACTTAAAACGGGGCAGCCAGGTAGCACAGCGAGTCAGAGCACCTCAGAGCACCGGCTCTAGTGTTGGGGGTTGAATCAGGGCTTAGACACTTAGCACCCACCCAGAAACACCTGGTCATGTAACTTTGAGCAAGTTACTTAACCCCATTTGCTTAGGGGTGGCCAGGTGGCTCAGCGAGTAAGAGCACCAGCTCTAGTGTTGGGATGACCTGGGGATCAAATCCGGGCTCAAATACTTAGCACCACACCCAGAAATAACTGGCCGTGTAACCTTGAGCAAGTTACTTAACCCAGATTACTTAAAAAAAAAAAAAAAGAATACTTAAACATCCTGGGAATATTATACCCTGTTCTTTTATTTTGATTCTCCTCTGCTATACTTCTTTCAACCAGCAGGGGGCCATCTTCACTGTTAACATGTCTTTAGGTGACCTTTGACTCTTGCTTTTTTTTTTAAGAGGGCAATTGAGGTTAAGTGACTTGCCCAAAGTCACACGGCTAGTAAGTGTGTTAAATGTCTGAGTTCGGATTTGAACTCAGGTCCTTCTGACTCCAGGGCTGGTGCTCTATTCACTGTGCCACCTAGCCCACCCCATGACTGTTGACTCTTTTTTGACTTTCTTATGTCCTCAAGCTCCTAATCTCCTATGTCCTCTAATATTTCACATCAGGGCCTCTCATTAGTAGTGACCCATCTCTGAGATTAAAAATATATATATATATATATATATATATATCTATATCTGAAATCCATAGTTCTATCATGTATGGCATGGTCCTCACGGTTCTTTGATCTGTTGTTTTTTTTTAAAGCTACATCCTTCAAAATCTTGAAAATGGTAATTCATAAATGAGTCAGTGGATAGCAAGGTACTTCAATCATTTCCACCTTCAGTCATTTCTTGGGTCTTTGAGCTGCTTTCAAACAGTTTCTCCAGGTACAATTCTCTCTCCAATCTTCAAAAGTGTCTCAAATTTCTCTTTCTCAAATGAATGCCCTTTTCCCCCTTCCTTTTCCAGCAAATAAAATGCCCTATATAAAAGGGACAATACCTTACAGGTGAAATTCCACATCTGTAAAAATTTAAGTGTAAGCTCCCTCACCCTCACCCCTCTAACATCTGTTCTTGATCAATTTAAGGAGTACTTCAATCAACCTGAGATTAGAGTGTGGTCTATTGTTTGGTGGCCATTAAAGGTCACTAGGTACTCATAATGATTGGCTGATTGAGGAGCATCTCCACTACTTTATCATGCAGCCAAAGTGATGGTAAAATGTATACCTGAACTTTATCTTGGAATTTTCCTGGATATGTCCCTACTCCAGATAGGGACAAAAAGCAAAGGAAAAAACTAATCTTTTGGGGGGCCATCTATCACTTCAGAGTCCTTTGGAGGGTCCTAAATTATGTGTTACATCAAGAAGAATATTTATGCATCATATAATTAAAGCAGGATTCAAATAATTTACAATTACATATTAGTAACTTTCTCAATAATTTCTTCTTATTTTTACTATTTATAATATAATAAATCTTAGTCCTTTCATTCCTCTTTAGTGACTTTAAAACTTTATTTCTCCTACCTATATACTTTGGTGTCAAAAGCTCCTATACAGTTCCCTAAATCTTCCTCTTAGAATCAATTTTGGGCTATAGGATTTAGAACTTTTTTTTTGAGATGATCTTGTCTAACTCTTTTATTTTATTGATGAGGAAAGTGAGGACTAGATGACTGGCCAAGTTCAAACAGGTGGTAACATTGTGGTTGCATCACAGGTCCTTCCCCTCCACATTCTGCCCAATTTCCACTACGCCATATTACCTGGTGAAGCCTCCTATTTCATAGTAATTTGTCATAAACTCTGTTTTCTACAACCTTCCTTTCCATTAGGATTTGGTATTATTACAGAATGCTTCAATTCTGGGGAGCTTTCTTTGATTACTTAAACTTGACTTTTCCCTAGGAGGAATCTTCCCTTAGATGCTTTTTATTGCCTGTAATCAATTGCACCTGTTGATTTCTGCAAGACCTGGGAATTTAACAGTAGTGTCCAATGCCCAAGTCAAACTGACTCCTCCCCACCCCTAAAGCTCCATTGATGTTGCTGCTGCCTGCCACTGAGAAAGTCCTTCAGGAGAACACTCTGGAGATCCTGGTGCTGCAGTCAAGGTAGGAGCAAATCTGGGGCTGGTGGTGATCAAGGGAGATTTTATGGTCTTAATGGAATTGAACTCATGACTATGGAAATGACTGGAATCAAATACCTTGCCTCCCATAAGCAAGATGAGTGCCCCAGACCCCTTACCAGGCAAGCAGATTTCCCTGATGTTTGGAACAATGCAAAATATTCATACGCCTCCACCCCTGGGAATATCTGAGCCTTGGTTAAAAAAAGGCTTCCACCTCCAGTCTTAAAGGAAATAGCATCCTATGGGACAATGTAAAGGATTTGGTCACATGAACTCATACTGAATTAGTCTGAGTAAAAGTACTGGTAAAACTAGTTGAGTTCATTTGGAAATGTTCTTACATTGAGTACTTTCTTTGATTAAGTTGATAAGCATCTCCTATATGCAAGGCACTGTCCTAAGATACAGGATAAAAATAAAGGTTAAAAACTCTCAGCAGATAAGGAATTCACAATCTACCGGGGGGAAGACAACATATAAATAGCTATGTACCGACAAGATGTTTATGAGTAAATTGGAGAGAGTCTTAGAGGGAAGGCACTAACATTATTAAAGAAGGACCTAGAAAGACTTCTTGAAGAAGGTGAGAGTTTAGCTGAGAATAGAGGGAAGCCTGATCAGGGTGATGAGGGAGAACATTCCAGGCATGAGGGACAACCATTGAAAATGAATGGAGTTGGGAGACAGATCATCTTGTGTAAGGAACAGCAAAGAAGCCAGCTGTGATAGTCTCCCAACCATTCTCCTGGTCTATTCAGTTTATACATGAGGAAGGCAGAAGGGAGCTCTTTATAATGTTGATGGTATTCTGCCATTTAAGTCTGAAGCACCAACCAGGCAAAGGGCCATCAATAGTATACCTACCACCAGAGGTAGGGGGGTAGAGGACACAAGTTTCAATAGCATCTATTTTCTAGATGGACCAGTCATCACAGTCTGCTCCAAGCCCACCTATTCTTTCCGTACCATGAAAATCAAGCTTTCACATTATTAAGTAGGTTTAATCCCAACTCTGGTGGACTTGGGACTCTCTTGGAATTATAGTTTTGTTTCACAAGTCATTAACTTTCATATTGCTCCAGTCATAGAAATGGACATTTATACAGTTTATTTTTTATATATATAGTATCTTAATGTACTTAAAGTGCTTTATCTGAGTTGTCTCTTTAGAGCTTAACCACAACTCAGTGAAACAGGTTATGTGTTAGAGGCACTCTTTGAACACAGGTTTTCTAACTTCAAGTCCACCACTCTCTCACCTACTCTAATTATCCACTTTGCCTCAGATTTGTGATGTAGGAGGTCAAACCTCTTCATGTCTGGGGGGCAGAAATTGAGTCCTCAGGCTGATTGGAACCCACTTCCTTTTCTTCTTAGCAGGTCTGGGGATGATTTGGCTCATGTCAAATTAAATAATTCAGTTATTTGAAGGGAACTTGGCAGAATTAATATTCTAGCCTTAGCATTGTTGGAAGCATTACCTCAAGCAGATGTACAGAATTTGAACCAAAGTCAAAGCTATGAACAAGTTTTTGCTTCCTCCTTTGACCTTTAGACTTGACATTCTGTTGCACTCTGTTTTGACCTCAGTAGGAAGATAAAGATATATTTTCTGGGGAAGGATCTTTGCCCAGGCCCAGCTGATTGCTCTAAATCACTCATCTTAATAACTGGGGGCAGGAATTCCACCCTTTATAAACCTACTTCAGATAGCATAAGGATAAGCAGCCAGGATAGGATATAAACTCCTCCCTCCTTTATATCTTGTCCTGATCAGTTTAGCTCAGCAAACTAGTTCTTTAATTTTTAAAATAAGTTTTGTTTTTCTGGTTGTCCCCCTAACTACAGAAGAAGTAAAGTGATAAAATATAACTAAAAATGTAAGTTGTTATCGTTTATGGGTCTTGTAAATAAATTTCTAGTGTTCTGTACAGAGTTGGGTTTTAATGGACCTCGAAGCCAACCAACAGGCAAATAAATTTTAATGATATAGTCACATCTACAAATAAGAAAAGGAGGTAATCCTCATCTCTTCTTAACATCAAGTTATAGTACTGTACTTGCCTACCTTTCAGTTTCTAGTTCTTTCCATTTATATTATTGTACTCATTATGTGTCTTATTTCCTTGGTTATGTTGACTTCACTTTTCATCAGTTCATGAATTTCCAGTCATACCTATATTCTTCAAAGTTATCATTTCAGTAGTATTCCATCATATTCGTGTACCATAATTTATTTAGCTCTTCCCAAATCAATGAGCCCATGTATTTCTAAAAAGTGTTTTCATGGTATCCAACTCTTACTCCCCACTGCACTCTCCGCCCCCCCCCCCCCCCCTATATAGGGCACAACTAGATAAAAAGACATGATTTTATTTGAACAGAAAACAATGGCAATATATACTGGACTGAAATGCCATTAGGTATTATGAAATTATTAATAATATCGGTTATAAATTATATTCATGTTATATGTATGTCTGTACATATATATGTACAGACATCTTCCCCAGATTCATGCAGAGGTTCCCAAACTTATTTGACTTACCACCCCTTTTCCAAAAAAAATTACTTGGCATGACTACTATCCCCTGAAATTTAACCATTTAATGGATTAAAAAAAATTTACATAATTTCAAACTACTACTGCCCCCCCATTGTTCTAACACCCCCTCCCCCAGGGAGCAGTATCACCCATTTTGGAAACCTATGAAGATGAAATAGTTAATATTTCTAAATAATTTATTTATTGAAAATAGAAAAGAACTTTTTTGTAGAAGGCATAACTAAGGATTCAAAGTAAGGATTCAAAAGACTTTGCTTTTGAGAAATATAAAATCTAGCACTCATAAACAACAGTGAAAGAGAGTCAAGGAGCAAGAAACAGAAAGGCAGCCAGTAATTACATCAACTAGAAGAAAAAATGGAAAGTGATAGTGATTAGTGACTTTCTTCTGAAAGGGATGAATTCAAAAGACTACCTTTGCTTTGAAAGTACCCTCAAAAACACAGCTTAATTCCTGCATTTACTCTTCTGTACTTAGTAAGTCAGTAAATAACCTATACCAAACCTTACAGAATGACAGGGAAATGGAGGGCAGTTTCTATTCCATTGGTGAAAATTGTTTAATATTCGGGTCTCAACCATATCTTCTGGGTTCTCTGATGGAGTTTCACAATAGTCACTGTATCAAGAATACAGACTGGCTTTCTGACCTCCTCTGATAGATCTGACCTGAGAAAAGTGCCTGTCTTTTTCTGGAAAGACTTCTAAATATAGACATAATACATAACACCCAAGAAAAGAAAAATGAAGATACAGTAAACATGTAGTTCCCTAGTAGTCTTTCCTAAATCACACACACCACATGCACACACACACACACACACACACACACACACACACACACACACACACACACGGAATACTTCCTAGTCATCCCAACATAATGAAATAATGTCATTCCTGAGCCCTAGCATATTTTCTGAGTCTGATTCTCTGTCTACATCTATCCAGGTGAATGCTACCCAATGCACTGTAGTCTTAGCCAGCTAAATACTGTCTGGCACAAGCATAATGATATAGTTCACCTACTCTGCATTCTTCACTTGGTCTTTCCCCAGTTACAGTGCCAATAGTTTAACATGGTTAATTTTAACAGAGAATTATAGAGTGAAAGATTGCATTTTAGAGATGAAAGGCACTTCAGTGATAATCCAAGTCCCCTCCCTTGCCTTTTGTTTTCATATGAGGAATGTTTTCAATGGAATAAAACTCAGCAGCCATGAATACTCAAGAGACTTAGTGGGTTTGTGCAGATAATGGAAGCCACTGACCTGTGGGTTTGAGATGGCATAACGGCTACTGCTCAGGGGTCTATGAAACTGCCAGGCCTCATTCCAAACACTGTCTCCAGTGTGCCAGCTCAAAGGAAGGGAAAAAAATCACAAAGCAGAGAGATGTAGGGGAAATATGAAATAGGAACATGGAAAAGCAGCATAATGAATGGCACTCAGAAATGCTTGAAAGGCTTCCAATTCTGATTCTGTTGCAGGGGAAAAAGTCTGCAAATTCATTTTCCTCTGAATTCTTGGCCAGAATTACTATAGTGCACAACCTTGTATTGCTTGTTTTTGAACAAGGATTGAAAAAAAAAGGATAAAAACTTTGTTTTCTTAAAGACAGCTTTTGCTACATAAATAGACAATTATGTAGGCAGATGCTGAAGTGTGAATTTGCCCCATGCATTTTAATTTCTTCAGGCTTTGAAGCCCAGAATTGAGCCTTTAAACAGTCATAATGACCACCAAAAGAACAACTTTTAGATCATTTCCACTTTAGGTCTGGTGAAATGGTGGGGGCAGGGGTTCCTTTATACAGCAGGAACAGGCCATGTTGTTAACTGTCCCAGTAACTCACTTGCTTTTGTGGTGTACTTCATCTAGATGCAGAAGACATGGGTTTGAGCCCCTGCATTGATACTCAGAACCACACTGTAATCATGGGTCATTCAATTAATCTCATGAACATTCAGTTTCCTCATCAGTAATATGGAATGCTCTGCCTATCCCACATAGGTATTGTGAGGATAAAATGAAATAGTATATTGACAGTGCTTTGAAAGACATCTCTGTGTCTATTTCTGCCTCTCTGGATAAGGAACACACATACATACAATATACATGTATATATACACATGTAATATACATTCATAGATATATCTATATAGATCTATTTATCTATTCATCTACATGTCAGTTATTATTGTTGTAGGTCCTGAAAGTAATTTCTGGGAGTGGACACCAATGGTCGTTAAAAGGTTGCTAATGAATCTTAATAAAATGACTTGGACAGTGGTTGTGAAGTAACAAATATAGGCACTTCCTTTAGAATAGTATTGATGATACTTCCTAGGCTAAGAATAGACAGGTAATGATTATTTTTCATTGTATGAGCCCTTGGTAAGGATCTAGATCAATAAAATAGATAAAAATGTCTAATATGTGCATGCCACTTTGTCCCTTTGTTACTAGTCTCTCCCTTTTCCAAGTCATATACATGACTTCCTGAGTTGTCTTCCAAATGAACACTTTTGACTCTGAGCTTCCCCTGACCCCCAACCTTCAGTTCCTGTTTAGGACAAGATACAAACTAATTAGCAGGCCCCTCAAGACAATTCAGTCTGGCTACAGCCTTCCTCTCCAGCGTTACTTGTGGGGATTCCCTCCATACTCCATATCCTTCAAGGGTACCAAAACTCAATGACCACTGTCCATGGTACTTGCCTTACTCTTGCTTCAGTATATTTCCTCCTCATTTCTACCTTTCATAATGCTTTTCTCTACCCCTCTCTCCTCCTCTGTTCCCCTCTCCCCTCTCCCAATCTTCCCCTCTCTCCCCCTCTTCTCCCTCCTCCCCCTCCCATTCTTCTTCCCTTTCCCCTCCTCTCCCCCTCTCTCCTCCTCTCTTCTCCTCTCTTCCTCTCTCCCTGTCTTTTCCCCTTCTAGATTCAGCCTAGCTGCTATCAAGCCTTTTCTGAGCTGCCAGGGGAAAATGTTATTCTTCACAGTTACACTCTACTTTGCATATCTTTTCCCCAGGAATTGGTAAACTCTTCAATAGCAGGGATTATGCCATTTCTGTCTCTTTCTCTGCAGTGTCCTAGGCACATATGTGTGCAGCAGATGATTAATCATAGTTTCAATCAGAAATGATCTCTGGTTGTATTAAAAGTTTCAAAATAGGCCACATTTGTCTTTTTATTAGCTTTTCTACCTACTTTGTGGAGAAGTTCTCCTTTAGGTACTCTACATTATCAAGGTGACTAGTTTCCTTAGTTATGGTCTGGATTTCCAGCGTTCTTAAATTTAAGATCTCACTAGGATCTGCCCTTTCTAAATAGTAACCCCAGGATTTCTTGGCTTAACCTTACCCTATTCAATCTTACCTTTCCCATTAAGGGTGATAACAATAATAGTTCATCTAATGGACCACTGGTCTCAGAGTAGATCAAACTCTAGACTTGGAGTCAGAAAGACCTGAGTTCAGATATCCTCAGACTTAGTAACTGTGTTACACTAGACAAGTCAGAGAACCTCACTGTACCTCAGTTTCCCCATCTGTCAAATGAGATAATAGTAGCATCTAACTCCTAGAGTTTTTGTTGGGCAAAATGAGATATTTGTAAAGCCCCGTGCAGACCTTAAAGAACCATGTAAAAGTTTACTATCTTTGAGAAACAGATCCATACAAGTGAATCAATGGATTTATCCCTTATCATGTATATTAGTAATCGAAAGCAAAATTTTGGAGACAAAGTCTTAAACTAAAGGTATAACTAATGGCAGAAATTTTAGTCACTGTTTAGGGTGGGAGATTTTGGTGCATGGTAGACTTTAATCATCAGCCTTGAAGCTGAATTAGAGGAACTTCAAAGGTCAGCTAATCCAACCTCCTACTCAAATAATGAATGACATCCATAACATACCCAACAAATTGGTATCTAGGCTATGCCTGAAGACCCTCACTTGTGAAGAACTACATTGTCCCCCAGGTAACCCTTTCTACTTCTCAACATGTACTCAGAACCCTCTCTTTTACTAACTCTTCTAGAATTATTACCAAGAATAAATATTAAACTCTCCAACATGTAGTAAGAACTAACATTTACTATCACAATTGCTATAACAACTACTCAAAGATTATGGAAAGTAGTTCAACCATTACATTTGCAATTTCAGTTGTAGTTTGTCTAGGCCATTTAATGAACTCATTGTGACCAGATGGATGCTTTATTATCATCTTCTTGTTTATTGTTATTAATGGCAGAACAGGGTAGTAGGAATTGCATTGTATTTGACTTTTGAAAAGATGAGTGCAAATCTTGCACCCACCACTCACTCACTGTGAATCCTTTGGACACATAGATCACCTCTCTTCCCCAGGTATAACAATGCTCTGACTTTCTCCCTTGAAGGATTGCTTTGGGGAAAATTCTTTATTCATACCACAGTTTTAGATAAAGGTAAGTTCTTCTTTTGAATGTTAATTCCTGATTAATTTTCCCCTATTTTTCCTGTTTGAAGTTTTTTATATATTAAAAAAAATCAAAAAGAAAAAGAACCTTTGAGGAATATTGCTTCTCCTATGTTGTTTCTCACCTTTCTATCCACCAGTTTCTCATTTCCTTGATCTTTTTCTTACTCCAAACAAAACTTTTTTAAACATCTTTTTTTACTTGTCTTTTAGCTGTGGAGGTATTCACATAGAAGCTGAAATTTTGTTTATTAGAGATATTACAGAAGATTCTCTTAGGAAGTCAGAAATTTAACACCCTTTAGCATTTCCCTAAGTGTCTATAATTACTTTGCATTTTTTTTTGGTGAGCAGGAGAATTTCCTTTCTATTACCCTCAAATCACAGCACACTTGTGGGCTTCCCATTCTGCTTTCTTTGGGAGCATCCCTGTATTGCACAAAGGGATATCAAACCAGGTCTATAGCCATTAAGGCAAGTATAAAGACCTTTTGTGGCAGGAGAGACTTATTTAACCACATTGAAATTATTCTTACTCTTTTCTCTTTTCTTCTTCCCTATACTTTGGATTTCCCAATTAGTAGGGGATATACTATGACTCTAGAGACTGTTACAGAAAAAATTGTATCTGCCCCGGGTAAAAGCCTTAGCCTCCCAACAGGGAAGAGATATAATTGCTCAATTTTTACACTTTGTTGAGGGACTTCAGGGTCTCCCTCCAACAACCCTCAGCCCAGCTTCCCATCTGTAGCAATTGTCTGTGATTGACTTATATGGTGCTAAATGCCCCCAGAGGCTTAGGATGAAACCATTAGTCTGGAAACAAACTCAAAAAAGTATTTCATTCCCTTCCTCTATGTTCTTGGAGTGGGTCCAATTCCCTGTCCCTAGGGGTTAAGCTTTTTTTCTTTCAGTGTAGCAGCTGATTTCTGATTTCTCTTTTAATTAGTCAATTGACTTGGCTCATGCTGTTTTCCTTCTGCTAAACAAGAAGAACACAGTCTTAGCAAGAGTTCAGAAAAAGGAAATTGAGAGCCATCATTTAAAAGGAAAAGTTTTATTGATGCCTTTGTTCTTTACACCTCAGTGATTTTCAAATAAACCCCCCACATAACTGAATCTTCCATGGAAAAAGAAAAAAAAGTTAGGCAAAATTAATGGAAATATGTCCATAGTCAAGAGTTCATTACACTCCACATCTATGGTTCCCCATTTTTCTACCAAAAGAAATGTTTTATCATCTGTTCTTTGGGACTAAGGCTGGTCATTGCAATTAATCTGGTTTTCTGTGCTTTAGGTTTTGTAAAATATATATATAAAACGGCCATTATGTATATTATTTTCTGGGAGTGAAATTTAAAACAACAACTTTCATGCACCAGTTCCTTTAAAATGTTGATTCTGATCCCCCTTTTGTAGGCATATAACATTGCTCCCAGCCAACATATTTTCACACTAGTACCATTAGTAAATTACTCATACACCTGTATGGATATGCCTTTTCTCAGCTCAATTAGAAATAATTGCTAAAAAAGACCTGGGCAAATGTTAATGAATGAGAAGGAATGTTTATCTTTGTATTTTCTTCCTCCTTAGCCCTACTTTACCCTACACAGGCCCCACTCCTTTCAGGGTCTCTGGTCCAGATGTGGTGAAATTCCTGGAAGATTTGTATATCAGTGTCTTTTCCTCTCTTATGTTCTAGAGGGCTGAGAAGTATTTTGAGGATTGGAGCTAAAGAGGTGATGATGGGAAAGGTCATTACTTTATCAGGATACATGGAGGCTACTTTTATTCTTTCATTTTAATTATCTAGGAATGTATTTGCCATTCACAATGTTTTTTCCTGCACAAATAAGAGTATGATTTACTGTCACTTTACAATATTAAGTATTAATATTGGGTAAAATATGTATGGAAAATCAAATCCAGGTCACTGTGACCTAGAATTCAGATGGCTATACATCAAGATGTTGGACTTGTTACTAGTCATGTATATATGGCTTGGTGTATAGACTTTATGTACTCACCCAAGACCAGGAACAGTGTTTTCTCAAATATGTGCAACTGCTTCTGCCTTCCTTCATTTCACTATGCTTATCTTTCTGTGAATATAGGATAGTCTTGTTTAAAATAAATTAGGTGCATAAATTATTGATTGAAAATGAATGGATAGAAAATGTGGAGAAGTAATAAGAAGAGTTCATTGGGGGAAATGGGTAATGGTTCCATTATGCTGTGTGAAATACAGTCTATATTAAGCTTGTTTTAGAAACTGCCCTTTCTATTAAACCATTAGCAACCACCTACTTTTTTCCTCTCCTCAATGTCTCCCTTTGGCTCAGTAGCTGGGGTCATGTCAAATAAGATTGTATTGGTAAAGGGACAGAGCTTCCTGACACTTTTACAGGGTCTTTCAAATTCTCAACTTACATAAATCATAGTATTGAGTGTTATATTATGGAAATGACATTAATTTAATTAATTAATTAATTAATTAACAGCACAGGAGAAGTTAGTGTTATAAAGACCTAAGGAAGAAATCTACTTTGAGAAGAAACAAATTATACTTTTAAAAAGAGAATTTAAGAGAAAGAAATAGGCTTTATGATTCTACAATTATTCACCACTTTGAAGATCTAGGAAAGCACTCATGGAATAAATGTACTTTGATATCTCAAAGAGAAAGGTGTATTTGCTGACAAAGTATGGGATCACCCTATGTCTAGTGACATCCCCCTTGTTTGAGAGGGAGGGAGAATTTAACTTTGAAGTGGGTGATGCCATTTCCATATCAGGATGACCTGGGCTATATTATCTTCCCTCTTTTCAATGAAATAGATAGAGGGATAATATTTCTCAGTAGTTGAATGAATTTTGCTTTGCTCTATCCCTCAGTGATACAGCTAACAAAGAAGTATTCTTTTTTGGCTTGTTTGTTTTTTCCTTCTTCAACACACAATGGAGGAGTAAGGGATATCTATAGCAGACAAAAGCCAAGGGCCTGCATAGAAATTTCATTACATAGTCAACCATATAGAAAGAGAGGCTTCCAGTTGGATGTGTGGAAGCAAGCAAGGTAAAAGGAAGTCCTAAAATTATCCTTGAAGTTTTAAACTTCAGGACCATGCATGAATATCTTCTGGCTTCAGGAAAAGACTGAATCCATGTTAATAGGGCAATGAATCATTGCCCAAAGAGACAAGTGGCTCACTTTCCCTTCAAACAGTCCTTTTACATAATCTTTCCTTCTCTGTTGGACTCAATTTATTTAGAAAGCTTTCTGACTTCTTCCCCTATTACTTCACAGAATTCACAATCATGTGTCACATCCACTCAATAGCAATGCCATCCCAGTATGCTGGCACTCCCCAAATCAACAATCCTTTACCTATCATTGAAAACAAGTACTCTAATAACTCATGACCTATAGTGGTTTTTTGACTCTAACAAAATATATGAAGATTCCTAGATATGAACTTGCTACTTCGTTTTCCAATCTGAGCTCTTAATAAACTGCTGCTATGCTGGCAGCCTATATCATGAAAGAATCAGTTCAGTGCCTCCTTCCTCAAAGTTACCCAATGGACAATGCAAATGAGTGTAGTATTAGCTTGACTTGAAGCCATAAATTTAGATTCCAGACATATGCCTATAATGTAACTCATGACTTTGCTTTCTTTCCCTCTCTCCCCTATCTCCTTCTTACTACTGAACCTGCAAAGATATTGGTTTGAATTTTAATGATAATTTATATTTCCTGACCCATTTGCCCACAACATGTCCAAATGCAATTGCCAGGCAAGAAACAGCATTTAAAAAGTAAGCCTATCAGAACAGAAATGTATACTAAAATAACAAAAATAAAAACCAGTCACATTCTGAGATGAGCACAATATACTTTTACTTCTTATCCAATAATCTTTCACATTCTATCACAAATCCAGAGTAGAGGTTGTGATCTTATGAACTCATGGCTGCATGTATATGTAGTTGCAAGGTACGTTGAGATGGTGCTGGTGCTAAAGACTTAAGTTCCTGCCAAGACTCACCTGTGTGCAATGCTAGTCTCTCAATGCTTGGTCTACAAGTTCTCTCTCCATGGCTTCTGGCTGTGCTCTTTCCATGCAGCTAATTTCTCTCTATCCATGTGTCTATTAAACATCCATATACTTGTAGGAGATAAAACTGTGAACAAGGTCAGACATTATCCTTGGACAATAATAGAAGATCAAATGTCCTACTAGAAGCTCTTCTCCCACCGCCCCCCCGCCCCGCAGAATTCTTTTTCAATTAATTTATTCATTTTTGGTTTTCAACATTCACTTCCATAAGTTTTAAATTTTCTATGCCTCCCTCCACTCCCCCAAGATGGCATGCAATCTGATATAGGCTCTACATATACATTCATATTAAACATATTTTTGCATTAGTCATGTTATATAAAAGAATTATTATGAATGAGAAGAGCCACAAGAAAGGAAAAAACAAAACAAAAAAAGGGAGCACATAGTATGCTTTGATGTGCATTCATTCAGACTCCATATTTCTTTCTCTGGATGTAGATGACATTTTTCATCATGTGTCTATAAACTCTTTTATTGAGCGAAATGACAACTGTCTTCAACCTTGATAGAAAGACTCTTGTATTGCTTCCACTACTACCCACCATGGACGGTCAAAAGGAAAGAGGGATAATGATAAGGGGAAGAAGAGAGAGCTATTCGGTTTTGCCCTGTGTTCTGAGAAGATGCCAGCCTCCAGTGACTAACTTTTTGTGTTCTTTATTTACCAATGCAGATCCCGATCACTTTCTTTTTCATTCTCCTGAGTTACTGTGCTGGGGGTGGGGATATTATCAGACTTCTGGTGATGAAGCTAGTAAATGTGTGATGCAAATTTGAACTCAGGTCTTCCTAACTCCAGACTCAGAGCTTTATCTATGGCACCAGCTAGCTGTCTCTTAACCTATTGACTCAGAAAAGAACTAAGCAGGAAACCTTGTAACTCACAAAAAGACTAAGCAGGGAACTGTAGATATTAATACAATCTCGAGCCATAGAAATTCAAAACTGAGAATAACCTCCAAAGTCATCTAGTTCTTGACATGGATGTCTACTATTGTTGGTTTTCAGTCATTTCATGTTGTCTGATCCTTTGTTATCACTTTGTGAATTTTTTTGGCATAGATACTGTAGTGGTTTGCCATTTCCTTTTCCATCTCATTTTGTAGATAAGGAACTGAGCAAACTGGGTTATGTGACTTACCCAGGGGCACAAAGATACTAATTGAGGCCAGATTTGAATACAGGTCTTCCTGAATCTAAGCATACAGAAATGTCCATTGGCCACTCTATCTACTGTGCCATCTCGTTGCCCATCTGAGCGATTAGAACAGCTAAATGATACAGTAGATAAAGGGAATGTGTTTGGAGTTCATATTTGATTTCAGATTATTACTAACTGTGTAACCTTGGCTAAATCATTTAACCTCAGTTAAATGTGTTTCAGTTTCCTCATCTACAAAATGGGGATAGCGTCTAGCTTCAGAGCTGTTGCATGGATAAATTGAGATATGTGTAAAGTACTTTGAAAACTTTAAAGTGCTATATGAATGCTAGTTATTATTGTTATCATTGTTATCAAAAGATTTGTCTGTGATTTGGTTTCACTAAAGTTTATTTGTTGACTTTTTTTTTTAAAGTAATTGGGGTTAAGTAACTTGCCCAATGGCCAGTTATTTTGTGTGGGTGTTAAGTATCTGAGACCAGAATCAATTCTGGGTCCTCCCAACTCTGAGGTCAGCACTCTTACTCACTGTGCCACCTAGCTGCCCCGATATTTGTTGACTTTTTGAAGATATTTTGGAGTTTTCATTTGTAGCATGGCAATATATCCTTTTTTTTTTTTAAAGGCCGGGGAATTTGTAATGTGTAATTCTTGCCCTTTAATTATGTCTTTCTAGGAATTTAACACGCATACATTCTTTGCAAACTTCAGTGTTTTGTTAAAAGTTTCTATTTCAGTTTTTGTTCTTTGTATCCCCTGGACTTGGCACGGTACCTAGAACATAGTAGGTACTTAATGAATGCTTGTTGGTTGATTTATATATAATACCATTTGATCTTTCTCCTAGGCTTTTCCCCCACTTCCCTGTACCTGCTGCACTTCAACCATCTCAAGAATTATCCATTTTTATATGTACTTTATCATTTGTATCAGGTTGATTACATTAAGAGTCATTGCAGTTCATTAGAAAGATGCTTGGACTTGGAATAGAATGACAACTTCAAGTCAGGGCTTTGCCACTTATCATGTGACCTGAATCCTATCACTTAACCCTTGTAGCTTCAGTTTCTCATCTACAGAAAAGGGAATAATAATTCCTGAGTTACTTAACAACTTTACTGAATTGTTTTGAGTAAAGCATTTTGTGAATTATAAAGTGCTGTAAAGATGCTGACAATTTCCATCATACAAAGTAGTGGTTAATCTAGCTATTTCTAAGTCAGATCCATAGCATAACCCAAGGTAAAAACCCTCATGTACTGTACCATTTATAAACCAGATTTCACTTACACAATATTGCTAAGCAGAGAGAAGAGGCCTGACAGTGCAATTTGGCCCAGTACCACTCTAGGAATAGTTCCTTACCAATTTCTTCTTTAGACTTCTCAGACTCACAAACTTTCTAAGGAAGAAAAACTCTGAGCTACATCTTCCTCCTACTGCATGTTATGGTACAGATAGTTGTGTTTTATAAATGTTTATTAAAACTGTCAGTATCCTGCAGATTGAAATTGGCATTTCTATTCTCTACTCCTTGGTGACTCACACTGACTTATCCTTTGACTCATCCATTTAAAAAAATACAATCTTCACAGTTTGAGAAAAATGCTCTAGAAATAAGAATTTTAGCTATTTGTGCTCATTCTAAATTTAGTCCATGAAGTAGGTACAATAAAGCCACATGCACTGCATTTGCATTGTCAGATGTAAAAAGAAAATTAATGTATCATATCTTGCCTCATTCTTTTCCATTGTGCTCTATTCCCTAAGGAGCCATTTATTCTTTCTCTTCCTTTATATTTACCACAAACCAAGAATTGAATTGGAACACCTATGAAATTTTAAGAGATTAAAGGCCTGGATTTTCCTCTCTTGATGCATTTAAGTCAGGGGCTCAACTCAAAACACTCATTTATTGTTGTTGTTGAAGGCATTTTTCAGTAGTGTCACATTCTTTGTGACTCCATTTGGGGTTTTTTTGGCAAAGATACTGAAGTGATTTGCCATTTCCTTCTCCAGCTTATTTTACATATGAGTAAACTGAGGCAAACAGAGTTAAGTGTCTTGCCCAGGGTCACAAAGGGGAGTCTTCCTGACTCTAGGCCTAAAATGTATTGAGTGTGCCACCTAACTGCAGTATAAAACATGCATGTTATAGTCATAGATTTAAAGCTGAAAGAGCTAGAAACCTTACCTTACCTTCTATGTTACCTTAGAAGCCATTAAGTCTACCCCACTCATTTTACACATACAGAAAGTGAGGCCCAAGGACGTCAAGTTATTTGCAAGGTCCACATAGCTAATAAGTATTTAAAGCAGGATTCAACCAGCTCATTATGATTTCATTCAAGTACTCTATTAACTACACCACATAACTTTTATTGGTCTGTTACATCTTAATTTGTAGAATTTTACTCTTGAATTTGCTCTGATCACATCACTTTTTAGAAATGTTTGAGACTTTTTTTTTTGAAGTAATGAGTCCTCCCTAATTGAAGCAGAGGCCAGATGGGTATTTGGGGAGTGTTTTGGTAGACATTGGGGCAGCAAGGTGGCACAATGGACATGGCACTATGCTTGGAATCAGGAAGATCTATATTCAAATCTGGCCTCAAACAATTACTAGCTTTGTGACCCTGGGCAAGTCACATAACCCTGTTTGGCTCAGTTTCCTCATCTGCAAAATGAGCTGGAGAAGGAAATGGCTAACCATTCCAGTATCTTTGCCAAAAAGATCCCCGAAGGAGTTACAAAGAGTCAGACACAATGAAGCAACTGAACAACAACAGTTAATAGACACCTACGTCAATAACTAGATGACTTTGGAGGTTATTCTTAGCTTTGAATTTCTACGGTTTAAGATTTTATTAGCACCCACAGCTCCCTGGTTGTCTTTTTTGTGAGTTACAAGGTTTTCTGCTTAGTCCTTTTATGAGTTAATAGGTTAAGAGACAGCTATCTGGTGCCTTTGATAAAGCACTGAATCTAGAGTCAGGAAGACCTGAGTTCAAATTTGTGCCAGACATTTACTAGTTGGGTGACTCTGGGCACATCAGTTGACCCTTGGGTTTCCTCAGCTGTAAAATGGGGATAAACAACAGTACCTGCTTCACATGGTGGTTATAAAGATCAAATGAGACAATACTTTTAAAGTGTTTGGTGGTACATAATAGGAACTTACATGCTTGTTCTTTCCCCTCCTGTAAGTTTCTCATAAGATTAGAGAAGGGGCAATATTGTCTTTGTTTGGGTTGGGCAAAATGGGTTACAGAGAATCTTACATTTCCCACTCATTTGCCTGGGGAAGGCAGAAACAAACTGAGTAAGAAACCTGAATTACGGGGTGACCAGGTAGCACAGCGAGTAAGAGCACTGGCTCCACTGTCGGGATGACCTGTGGATCGAATCCGGGCTCAGACACATTACACACTCAGAAACACCTGGCTGTGTAACCTTGAGCAAGTTACTTAATCCCAATTGCTTAGGGGCAGCCAGGTGGCTCAGTGAGTAGGAGCACTGACTCAGTGTCAGGATGACCTGGGGATCAAATCCGGCCTCAGATACTTAGCACCACACCCAGAAATAACTGGCCATGTATCCTTGAGCAAGTTACTTAACCCCAATTGTTAAAAAAAAAAAAGAAACCTGAATTACTTATCCCTACCATGGAATGGACAGCATTGGCATAGTGGGAAAAATCTCTAGCTCTGGAATCACTAGATTTGGTTGGAGTCATGGCTCTAACACCCTGATTTATTCATTCTTTCAACAATGGCTAAGCATCTAATATCAACAAGGCATTGTGTCAGATGTTGGGAAAACAGACAGAAATGAAAAAGTACCTGCCCTTAAGGAGCTTACTTTCTAATAGGAGTTATGACATGTAAGTAGATAAACAAAATTAGAGACAAATAATTTTATCTAAAGAGCCATGTTAGGGAGGAGAAGGTGGTTAAGAAAGGCCTTGTGGGGTGCAGAGTCAAGATGGTGGAATAGAAGCAGGACCTCCGAGTGGGTCTGGCTTCCACCTTCCCCAATCAATGTAAAAAGGGGACTCTGAACAAACTTTGGAGCTGCAGAACCCACAAAATGACACAGAGAAGCTAACCTCCCACTGAAGAAAGCCCAGCAGGCCGGCAGGAATCAGCTAGCACAGTGCTCTGGGAGCCGAGCCCAGACCTACGAGAGCTGGAGGTTTTAGCCCCAGGGCTGGTCTGACCAGATGCCAGCTGGAGGGTTCCAGATCAGCAGCAGCAGTGGCCATTGCCAGAATTACCAACACATAGATGCAAAGGACAAAGTGAGAGGTCAATGCAGTCTGGACTTTGGGACCCAGTAAGTGGGAATGCATTGGCTTTTGCTCACACGGCAAGAAGCTGCTGAGACACTTGGCATAGCCACGTGGCAGCTTCAGCTCCTGGCCTGCAAAGTATAGGGGAACCAAGTAACCAAGTCTGAGGTGTAATTGCTCTGGATCTGCACTACAGTCTACGGTCCTGGGGTGTATGTCCAGCTTGCCAGAATGTGTGGAGGCTTCAGCAAGGCACCCAACTAATACCTCCAGCAGCTGAGAAAACACCAGCATTTGGTACAAAGCTCCCCTGTCTGGTAGCAGAGTCCTACTGTGGCAAAAAGCCCAGGGTTCAAGAGACTGATGGGCAACATGACCAGGCAAAGGAAACAAAGCAAACAGGAGATTCCAACATTAGACTCCTATTTTGGGGACAAAAAGGAGCAAAGCATGGAATGGGAGGAAGACAGTAAAGTCAAAACTCCTGCACCAAAAGCTTCAAAGAAAATATGAGCTGGTTACAAGCCATAGAGGACCTTAAGAAGCAGATAAGAGAAGTGGAGGAAAAATTGGGAAGAGAAATGAGAATGATGCAAGAAAATTATGAAATGAAAGTCAACAGCCTGACTAAGGAACATCATATCTTAAAAAATAGACTAACTCAAATGGCAAAAGAGGTTCAAAAAGGCAACGAGGAGAAGAATGCCTTGAAAATCCAAATTTGCCAGATGGAAAAAGAATCTCAAAAGCTCACTGAGGAGAATCATTGCTTCAGACTTAGATTGGAGCAAATGGAAGCTAGTGACTTATGAGAAATCAAGATACTATTAATCAGATGCAAACAAATGAAAGAATAGAAGGCAATGTGAAATATCTCATGAGAAAAACCACTGACCTGGAAAAGAGATCCAGGAGAGAAAATTTAATAATTATTGGAACTACCTGAAAGCCATGATCTAAGTAAGAACCTAGAAATCATCCTCCAGGAAGTTCTCAAAGAAAACTGCCCTGATGTTTTAGAACCAGAGGGCAAAATAGAGGTTGAAAGAATCCACCAATCACCTCCTGAAAAAGATCCCCAAAAGAAAACTTCTAGGAATCTTATAGCCATGTTCCAGAATTCCCTGATTAAGGAGAGAATATTACAAGCAGCCAGGAAGAAACAATTTGAATATTGTGGAAAGACAATCAGAATAACCCAGGATCTGGCAGCTTCTACACTGAGGGATCGAAGGGCTTGGAATATGATATTCTGGAAGGCAAAGGAGCTGGGATTAAAACCAAGAGTCACCTACCCAGGAAAACTGAGTATCACATTTCAGGGGAAAATACGGTCATTCAGTGGAATAGAGGACTTTCAAGCATTCTTGATGAAAAAACCAGAGTTGAATAGAAAATTTGACATTCAGACATAAGAAGCAAAAGAAGCATGAGAAGGTAAACATGGAAAAGAAATCATAAGGAACTTTTCAAAGTTGAACTATTAACATTCGTACATGGAAAAACAATAATTGTAACTGATGAAAGTTTTCTTAGTATGAAAATAGTTGAAGGGAATGGAGTTATATATGTATATATATATATGTATATATATATATGAGAATATATGGGTATATGAATACATATGTGAATGTGTATATATGTTTACAGGTATACATAGATAGAGGGCACAGGACCAATTTAATAGGAAGGGATGATATTTAAAAGGTGAAATTAAGAGGTGAGAGAGCAATATAATGAGAGGAGATGGGGAGAGACAGAATGGGGTAAAGTATCTTATATAGGAGAGGCAAGGGAAAATGGTTGCAATGGAGGGGAAGAATAGGAAGGCAAAAGGGAATGGGTCAACCTTATTCTCATTGAATTTGGCTTGAGGAGGAAATGAAATACACACCAAATATGGTATCTCACCCTATAGGAGAGTAGGGGGGAAGGGAATGAGAGGGGGGATGATGGAAGGGAGGGCAGACTGGGGGGGAGGGAAGTTAGAAGTACCCACTTTTGAAGAGGGATGGTATCAAAGTTGAGAATAGAACAAGTGGGAAATGGAATAGGAGGGAGGGAAATATAGCCAGTCTTTTACAATATAACTGCTATGTTATTGTTTTGCATTAGCCATACATGTACAACCTATACTGAACTGCTTATCTTCCCAGTAAGGGTGGGTGACAAGGGAGGAAGGGAATGAATCTGGAATTCAAAGTTTTAAAATCAAATATTTAAATATATACTATTATTAATACTATTTTACATGTAATTGGGAAATAAGATATACAGGCACTGGGACATAGAGATCTACTATGCCCTACTGGAAAAGTCGAATGACTATGGGAGAAAATATGGGAGAGAGCAGATTGGAGGAGGGGATATCCTATGGGACTGCCATTTTGGGGTGGTGGGCAGGGGAAAATGGGGAGAACATTTGTAACTCAAAACCTGGTGGAAATGAATGATGTAAATCAGAAGTTAATAAAGCATTTGAAAAATGAAAAAAAAGGCCTTGTGCAGGGAATAGCAACTGAATAGAGCTTTGAAGAAAAGAAGTAAATCCAGCACCTAGAGGTGGAAAGGAAATTTTTTTCAGTTATTTCTTGTTATTTGCAAAGGAGGAGGAGATGGAATATTGAGCACTCAAGTTATACCAGTCTGATTGGAACCCAGTGTGAAAAAAGCAAAGGTGGACTGGATCCAATTTATGGTATTTCATTTTAGTGGCATTAGGGAGCCACTGCTACTTCTTGAAGAGTAAAATGATATGGTCAGATCTGTGTTTTAGAAATAACCATTTTGGCAAAGATCTACAAGCACTGGAGAGTTTCAAATTAGTAATGAGCCAAGAAGACAGCATTCCAATGAAACCCCTTAGGAGGAAACACTTAGTAAGGGCAGGGAAGGGAGCTTCTTTGCTTCTTCTCCCATCCTTGGTGGCTTTCAAAGAGCCAGGAATATTTTGGAGTTCCTTTTCTACAGCATTGTAGCACTGTCCTGGCAGAGGAACAGCTGATAGCAATGTCCTTTATGGGAGCTGAGAATAGACTGCATGTGATGAGGAATGGAAGATTTATAGTCATATACAGCGTCCAGCAGAAAGCTACACTGTATCTAATGGGGACATTTTGAAGATTTTACTAAAGCACTCCCTGGAGCTGTGAATTATCCCCCTTTCCACATGTGTTCTTTTAGTGTGAGCTTACTTTCCCATAGACTATATAGTTGTGGGAGAGTGTGTCCCATATTTTTGCTTGAATGTTTTACACCAACTAGTGTTACCATACCATCCTAATAAATGCCCCTTTCTAAAAGGAGACAGACGGACAGACACGCGTGCACACACACACACACACACACACACACACACGAGAGGGGAGTGACCAGAGACAGGAATATTAATTAGGAGATGACTGCAAAAGGCCAGACAAGAAGTGATGGGGGCCTAAATTACAGTGGTGTCTCTGTACTTAAAAGGAAGGTACTGATTTGAGAGATGTTAAGGAAACAACACTTGGCAACTAACTGGATATGGTCAGTGAGGAAAAGTGAAGAATATAGAATTATCGAATTTGTGAACCTAGGTGACTAAGGAAAATACTGGTATGCTGGGCAAATGTAAGGATGCTGTGTGAAAAAAAATCACCTTTATTGAAAAAGATAAGTTCACTTTTGAACATGTTAAGTTTGAAATGTGACATGTGTTGTGAGGAAAGCATTTTATCAATCTTAAAGCATTGTAGACATGAGAATTAACTAGTCTCTGCAGTATTTATTTTCCTTACGGTCAGAATAAAATAATAATGAAATAATGCTGCCTGATAGATATTATGTAAAGAATAATTGCTTTGATGTATTTTTTTGAATGAACAGGACTCATAGAATTGAATTGTGCCTAGATGGGGCACAATAGGGTCATTTTTTTTCTCCATTTTTTTAACTTCTTGAAAAGACCACCTCTTTCAAGTACATTTGTATAAGTAATCTGTTTATATTTTTTTCCTTACAATGCCATTAAACTCAAGGTTATTTATTATGTTCTACAATTTATGTTGCCTTTTATTTCTTTGCTGCTAAAACATATATTTGCACTTAAATATATGTATATATATATTTCTTTATAACAATCTTTTAAGTCAATCTTAACCTTAGAGCATGCTCAAATAGTTAATGCACACACACATACATATATATATATGTATATATATATATATATATGTATATATATATACCTGCTTCTTGACTAAAGACAATATTTGTTTTGATCATTGCTAGGAGTGAAAATATTTTAATTTCTGAATATTTTCCATAAAAAGTGGCGGTCCTTCTTTGTTCTGTCAGTGAGCTGTTGTACTTGAAGCTACCATTGTTGGAGGAAAATTAAATAGCATATACAGTAGAAAATATGTTCTGAAAAGTATTTTGCCTTTTGATATATTCAAAAAGCCATATTTTCTGTACAAAATCCAATTTTATTTTTCATATAACCATAATAGTATAATTTCAGAAATGTGATAGTGAGAAGCTACTTAATATAGGGTGAAATAGTTTATAATCATGGATGGAGAATGAATTCAAGAAAGGTTGTATGACCTTGAACAGGTTACAACATCTCTGAGTCTCAGTTTTCTTATCTATAAAATGAAAGTTTAGACTACTGATTTTTATGGTCCCTTCTAGTCTTAATTTTGAGAACATAGGCCTTATATTTAGGTTCAAGACTACTTTTGATTATCATTCTATTTGGGGAGCTCTCATGAAATGGAGGCTCCATAACCATAAAAATATAGTCATGGAAAAACAGAATTTACGACTTCTTGGAGTTCTAGTCTAAGCACTTTTCAAACAAGCAAACTTTCCTTGACATCACTCAGTGAACAAATATTTATCAAGCACCTTCCATATGTAGAGTACTGCTACATGGAAAATAAAGAACCCTGATTCTAGAACCAGAAGTCTTTAGTTTAAATCCTGGCTTTGACACTTATTGCCTGTGAAAACTTGGACAAGTCACTTATTCTCTCTGGGTTTCAGTGTTGTTGTTGATAAAATGAAGAGGTTGGATAAGATGATTTCTGGAGTCTATTCCAATTCTAAATAAGCAATATTCCTAAATTAAGATATACCCCCTGCTTTCAAAGGGCTCTTGGTCTAAACAGTAGTGCCATCAATGGATGGCAGAGATGGGATTAGAACTCTGGTTCCTTTACACTTTATTCATTGTGTTTATTACTTTGCTATCTTCCATCTTTAAGATTCCTCAGTAGTCCATTCCGGTGTTCTTCCTTATTGAAATTGAACATTGCAAATAAACCCTGAGAGAGCTCCTTGAGGGCAGGGATGGTCTTTTGCCTCTTTTTGTATCCTTAGCACCCAACATGGTAACTAGCACATTGCAAACATTTAAAAAATATTTATTGACTGACTGACTTATTGACCACAGTATTATTATTTGGGGAATTGGAGAAAATATGCCCAATATTCCACTTAAAAGAACACTACAGAATTGCAGGTACAAGGCAATCCTTTAGGCTTTTAAAAAAAAATTATCACCTTTGCCAACATATTTAAAATTCCTATTTGCCTTCCCTTTACTTCCTATTCCTTAAACACTTTCTTATCCCATCATGTGCTTCAAAAAATGTGGAGGCCACAATATAATGAGATATTCTTGTAAAAGACTGAAAATTTTTAACCATAGTGGAATGGTTACTCATTCTACTATGGACAATAATATCATTTAGATAAGTCATATCAGATGATCATTTTAGATTTATAAAACCTTATCATTTTAAAAAATTTCACAATAGGTGGCATGCATTTTCAAGGGAATTAAAATTATTTGACTTTGTGAGTACTGAAATACTGATTGGGATTAAGTTTTCTAATGTACACAATGAGAGATTGGACTAAACTATATATAAGATTAAGATAGCTGAAGGCATTGAAGTGTCATAAATAACACAAATTTCAACTCTTGAGTAATGAATATTGATGAATGAATTCATGTCAACTTTCCTTTAGTAAAGGCCCACAGATTTCCATTTATTTTTACCAGTGCTTACATAGATGACATATGTGTTACCTTATTTGTAGATGACACAAAACAGAAAGGAATAGATGTTTTAGATGATAGAATAAGGATCCTCAAAGAACTAAACAGTCTGAAATGATGGGCCAAATATAACAAGATAACATTGAATAGGTAAATATTAATTTTAAGTTATGGGTTTTTTTTTTGCCTTTTAGAGGGCAATTGGGGGTTAAGCAACTTGCCCAAGGTCACAGGGCTAGTAAGTGTTAAGTGTCTGAGGTCGGATTTGAACTCAGGTTGTCCTGACTTCAGGGTCAGTGCTCTATTCACTGCACCATTTAGCCACCCCTTAAGTTTTGGTTTTTTGAAAATATACAAATTGAAAGTGTGTGAAACAAAATTATGTGATGATAAAAATTCATATGAAGACTAGGAGGGTGGAGTTAATGTACTGCAGGCCATTTATGAATCAACAGTGAGATATGGCAATCAAAAATCCTGCTGTGATTTTAATTTATATTAACGAAAGTATGGTATTCAGAAAGCAGGAGGCGTTTTACCATTATATTCCGTGTCCAACAGATTAGGAATGACCAAATCACATCTAGAATATTTTGCTCAGTTTGTTTATTTTAGGAGAATGTTGACAAAGTGATTATAGCCAGACTGGTGGTAGAATACAAAACTGTCTTCTCATGAGGATTGGATGAAGGGATTGGGAAAGGAAATTCAATTTAACAAATATTTATTGAGTTTCTACCATGTGTAAAACTTTGGACTTGGTAACAGGGAAAATATGAAATTTAAAGAATACACAGATCCCTCCATCATGGACCTTACAGGGAGTGATGTCCCTGCCTATGAAAATTCAAATTCAAATGAGTTGCACATGCCAAATAAAAAAAAAATTGTCAACCAAAAGCACTAGTGTTATTCATCTGCTCAACCTTGGCATGATTCCATACTTAGGACAAGACATGGGATACAAAGAAACTGAAACTGAAAATGAGCTGAGAATTGAAGCAAAAACACTTTTTAAAGGAGATATAAAATCAGCAGACTATTTTTCTCTCCAGTGAAATAGGAGCATTTTAAAAAGTAGGAGCATGGCCATATGGTTCCATGTTTCTAATGCCAGTTTGAACTATGTAGTGAGAGTGGGTATAATGTCATCTTCATCACAGTTCCACACTCCCACTGGATTAAATTAGTAAATTGGGGGGTAAATTATCTCCTACTCTGTGACAGAGGTCACATCTGCTACAACATATTGCTATATGGAGGTTTTTAGCGTACTGGTGTCATCCTTTGTTTCATCTGGGGCCCTTGGAAAGGCATGATGTTTGTGAAAATCTGAAGAGGAAACTTTCTTATAGGACAAGTTCCAATATCAGTGCTTCCATCATTCACAGTGATATGAGTTCTAGGAGTCTAATCCTATATGGTGATTTAGATGCTTGTCTCTGTTCAGACTGATATAATGTAGTGTCATTCTTTGTATGGCTACTATATCATTGAGGGTTGATGCATTGATAATGAAGTAGGTTGGGTGGTGGCAATGATCTGATTGGTGGATCTCTCTGCAGTGTTAAACTTTGATTTGAAGTGGGAGCAGGACTTGTAGTGGTGGGTTGAGTCTCTTTCAGAAGACAACTCTTCCTGACATTGGAACAGATCATGTTTCAATTATGACTTTCCCTTTCCATCAGGGTTGTTGCTCTAGTCACTGCTATCTGGGTCAAAGTCTATGAAGGGACTTTACTCGTAGTGCTTCTTTTCAACCTTCTTATTATCTGGAATGATTACTTAGATTTGCTAATACTTCCTATGTATAAGCTCTAGTGTTTTTGGTCTGTTTGTGGAAATATTCATAGAAAAAGTTCCTCCAAGAGTGGCTAGGTGGCACAGTGAATAGAGCACTGGCCCTGGAGTCAGGAGGATCTGAGTTCAAATTCAGCCTCAGACACTTAACTCTTACTAGCCATGTGACCTTGGGTAAGTCACTTAACTCCAATTGCCCTGCCCTCCCCACTCCAAAAAAAAAAGTTCCTCTGAAGGTTGATACTAGTCTCCAACAAGCTGCCTCATATAATGTTTAGTATATTCAAAAATCTAGATTTTAAAACTATCTCCTGTTCTCATTACTATTAAGCCATGATTATCAAACCAATGAAAAACAATTCTTGTTGGATGATCAGACCCTTAATTGTCACTGTCAGTATAGCAACTGTATATAGGTATTGCAGTGACCTGTTGCAGCAATAGGGACATGATTGCTGAAGTAGACTAATTTAATATGTAAAGTTATTTAGACTCCTTATCATGAAGACATAGCCCCTATCAGGTGGGTAATATTGGTGGTATTGCCATCATGCAGGCAAGTTGCTTTTTTGATAATCAGTTTATTAGTGGTCATGAGCATAGATTTCATTTTAAAATTCTGTAACATTCATATTGTCAGTCTCTAGGAGTGAAGGGACAGGAGAACCTATTGACAACCAAATATATCTTTGTCTTTGTTCCTAACCTACCTTTTTTGTTGTATCAAAATCAATCTGGAAGAAGAGTAAAGATGCCTTTGGAACCAGGAACCCAGAATTATGACCAACAGATCATCTATTCCTGGTCAACATTGAATTTTCATTCATAATACTGGACATTTCTTGGGCTCACATATTTCTGCTTCCAGGTCTTCTTATCCAAGGTCTTATCCATGGTCTTTTAGGGACTGCAGGATTTTATAGATAGTTCTTTGTTTCTGAGTTAATCAATTATTATAGAATCTTATTTGGACTGATAAATGCTCTAATATCTTTCAATATGGGCAGACACTGGAAATCAGATCCAGGTGGTGATTACTAGGCACTATAAGATTGCTTGTACTTTTTCTAGAGCACTTTGGGCCCCCTGGACTCAGATTACGGCTTGCTCAACTCTATTAAGTGCTTTGGCCTAACTGATGAATCTGTGATATAAAAAAAGTGAGAGTAAGGATGGCGTTGGTGATGGGTGGTCCCTTTTCTTTGTACCATGTGAGCCAGCAGGATCAGTCTTCTGCCATTCATGGTTACTTAGGACTTCCAGCAATTCTTGGTCAAACAGTACATCATAAGGAAGGTCAGGAACACTACAAGAGGTAACACTGTCAATCGTCAGGAGAGAAGAGCAATGTGGTATTTCCTCTATTTCAGTCCTTCTTATATGCTGATAGTCAAATAAAAAGTCTCTGTTAAATCTCTAGATTAAATCCCAATTCCAGATCCCAACCTTTCTCATACAGATTTCCTCTGCTTAAGAAAAGATATGTCATCTTAGCTACAATGAGTCTTTACCTTCTACCCATTCTTGAATCTGAAATCAAGCTTGATTCTGATCATTCTGACCTACAGCAATGCCTACTATAATTGAGTGTTCTACATATACTGTTACTGTCATGTAATGTCAAGGTTGGAAATGATCCTTTCTTGTTTATCCTGCATGGAACCCTTGATAAAAAGCATCAATAACTTTGCCATCTTGTTTATTATTTTTCCCTCTTCCCACCATATTGACTTTCCTCTGATGAAGTCAATAAAGTCAAAATTGTCATTATTCCAATTTATACAACCATATAAATCCACCTAATCAGCAACAGAGCTGGCAAGGTTATTCTTGCTTGTGCAGGGGATGTAGGAGCCAAGAAGCCAATTTTATTTCTTTCCTTAGTCTGTCTTTTTTTCCACTTATGCAGAGTGACAAAAACATCTAAACAGTAGCCATTATTGCCAAAGATCTTCCTCACCCAAAGTGAGCATTTTCTCCAAAATGATAATTCCACAGACAGAATTAAAAAGAGGATTTTAAAGGATAGAATAAGAGGTGAACATAATTATTGAATGTATTTATTGAAGTAGAACAATGTGGTAGCAGTCTAGTTTGATGGTGTGGTAAAACACATAGAGGGGAATGGTGATAAGCAAGTAGGGAATGGTGTAAGGTATGAGGATGAGGGAGTATAGGGTGGTGTTTAGTGAGTTATTAAAATGTAAGAAGTTCCGTTCGGTGAACTAGTGAGCTGGAAGCTTTGCACTTGCATGTAGCTCAAGTGGGACCAAAAAGGAGATCATTAGAATTGAAGACTGAAGAAATTTTATGGTCAAGATGTTTAAGGGATTAATAACTAAAATGAAGTCCCCAGGGAGATGGTGGGGTATAGAGTAGAGAAGGTAAGCTTGTGGCAGAGCTGTTTAGGAAGTTGGGATAAAGGACATGGCAACTGGCTTCAAATATTTGAAGAACTACTGTGTTCATAAGAACTTAGGCATTTTACCCACAGCTTCAGAGGTGGAAAACAAGGAATTATTGTGTAAATTATTTTTGTTCTTGTTCAGTCATTTGGTCTTGTCTAACTCTTCATGATGCCATGGATCACAACCATGGGGTTTTCTTGGCAAAAATACTGGAGTAGTTTGTCATTTTTTTTTCTCAAGTGGATTAATACAAACAGAAGTTGAGTGACTTTCCCAGGGTCACCCAGCTAGTAAGTGTCTGAAGCCAGATTTAAGCTCAGGTCTTCCTGACTCCAGGCCCAGTGCTTTATCCATTGAGCCACCTCACTCTCTCCTTGGTGTGAATTGTAGGGAGGCAGATTCCAAAGGAAAATATATGGTCAGATGTGACTGAAGTGTAGTGGACTGCCTCAAGATGTTATGAATTCCTGGTATATAAGGTAACAGAAGAGAAACTGAGCAGTCATTTGTCAGGTATAGTGTAAAAGACCTTGGGTTTCAGATTGCACCATATGACTTCTACATTTCCTCCTTGACTCCAAGATTTTATTATTCTGAGAGACTCGGGATTTATCTTTTGTTGTTGTTGTTAGAAGTTAACCTCACAAGGCAGTAGTATCGATATCCTAACAATCAATGAAATGAAAATACGGATATAATTCTACTATAATGGAGATTTAGTTCTAGAGTTTGAAATTTCAAGCATTTTTAAACAAGTGCATCATTTATATTAGGAAGCAAAGTCTGAAAGCAGATGGTGATCATTCAGTCTGTTCCTGTGATCTATTCTTAGTAGCGCTCCTGATTTACTTCAAACTTTGTGTCTGAATGTGTTGTCAGTTGCATAAAGACATGTTTTATTCCACAAAAGGTACAATGTACAGAGCTAATAATCATTTCAAATATGATACAATTACCTCAATTCATATCACTCTTCTGCACAGGTCCTGTGGTGAAACAATTTTACATCTTTTTTTCAAAAATCTGTTTTGTCTTAAAAAAAAAAAAAATATATATATATATATATATATAAACATATATATATATAAATATATATTATGATAAGCTGAGACTCATGATGTGGAAGAGAGATACAGTTCTTTAAAAAGAAGTCAGGATATAAAAGTTGCAGAAAAACTGCCAAAGGAAGCTTTTAATGAGTACACTTGAACACTATAAGTGCATTTTGACAAAGAGAAGATGAAATGGGGGAATTCGAACTGAGTCAATCAAATCATTGAGAATTTTTTTTCTGATTGAAGGGGATCATTGTGGGGTTTGTGAAAACAGAGCAATGGCACTCCCCACCCCCCAACCCCCACCATACACTCTTTTAATGATGGTTATTGAATCTAGCCCTCATTCTGGTTTTAGATAATAAGGATTTCTGTTGCCAAAATCCAATTTTACCAGAAGAGAAATCTGCATCAAACCCTACTTGAACTGATTCCCAATCTTTCCCCACTATCTCTTCTCTTCCATAGTTGCCCTATCCCTGATCTTGACCATTCTGTTTCAATATACAGTGTTGTTTTAGACATGCAGCTAACATTTCTAACTTTGTCAGGAACTGTAGGGGTATAAATGATAGACAATATACTCTTTTTATTTTTTAGAGCAACCAGGGTTAAGTAACTTGCTTAAGGTTACACGGCCAGTTATTTCTGGGTGTGGTGCTAAGTATCTGAGCCCAGATTTGATCCCCATGTCATCCCAACACTGGAACCACTGCTCTTCCTCGCTGAGCCACCTGGTCACCCCTAGACTATATACTCTTATGGATACAGAAGGGTAGAACAGGGAATGTTACAAAATTATTGCTAAAATTGGTTTCTCTTTCCTGTTTGTTTGTTTTTTTTTTGAGATTTTATTTATTTTTTTAGTCTGCAGAAAGTATGTTTGCTTACTTATCATATAGAGCCACACTTTATATGTTGTTTCAGTTTGATCTAAATGACAATGCTTGGCAGATCCTTTGCAGAAGAAATTACTCAGGTCCCTGGGGTCTGTGACACACAGTGAGAAACCACTTTTCTAGGTCATTGTCTAATGCCAATTAGCATTTTAATACCATAAAAATTGTTGGGCTGCAGTTTTGAGGGGCAACAGAGATGTGCTGGTAAATGTTTAATAGAAGACTGAAAAAATAATTTACTTATGATACACCTTTTAGTTTAGTTTGCATTACTAACATTTTTTCTTTTTGTTTATTTAAAAAATTTATTTTTATAAATTCCAAATTTGATGAAGATCAAAAAGAAAATATTTCTTTAAACAAAACAAAGCATAAGTATTTTATTACTATTACTTCAGCTTACTATTTTAAGAGGACAAATATGTGACTTTCAAAGCTGTCTTTGCTTGCCTGTGTTTCTTTCTGAACATCTCTCTATTCCCTTTTAAGTTCTTTTCTTCTTTTTTTTTTTATTTTTAAATGTTTTAATAACTTCTGATTTGGGGGCAGCCAGGTAGCACAGCGAGTAAGAGCACTGGCTCCAGTGTTGGGATGACCTGGAGATCAAATCCCAGGCTCAGACATTCAGCACCACACCCAGAAATAACTGGCCATGTAACCTTGAGCAAGTTACTTAACCCCGATTGCTTAAAAAAAAATAACTTATGATTTACATCATTCATTTCTGCCAGATTTTGAGTTACAAATTTTCCCCCTGCTTTCCCCCTACCCAATGCCCTAAAATAGCAGTCCCACAGGATATCCCCATCTCCAATCTGCTCTCTCCCATATTTTCTCCAATACCCCTTTCGACTTTTTCCAGTAGGGCATGGTGGATCTCTGTGCCCCAGTGCCTGTATATTTTATTTCCTAATTACATGAAAAATAGTATTAATATTAGTTTATATCTATATATCTATATATATCTATATATATATGTGTGTGTGTGTGTGTGTGTGTATCTATATATAAACATTTGATTTTAAAACTTTGAATTCAAGATTCATTCCCTTCCTCCCTTGTCACCCACCCTTACTGGGAAGATAAGCAGTTCAGTATACATTGTACATGTGTGGCTAATGCAAAACAAAAACATAGTAGATATATTGTAAAAGACTGACTATATTTCCCTCCCTCCTATCCCACCTCCCATTTGTTCTATTCTCTCCTTTGATCCTGTACCTTTTCAAAAGTGGGTGCTTCCAACTTCCCTCCCCCCCAGCCTTCCCTGCCCATCTTCATCCCCCCTCTTATCCTTTACCCCCTATTCTCCTGTAGGGTGAGATACCTTATTTAGTGTGTATGTCATTCCCTCCCCAAGCCAAATTCAATGAGAATAAGGTTGACCCATTCCCTTTTGCCTTCCTATTCTTCCCTTCCATTGTAACCATTTTCCCTTGCCTTTTCTATATGAGATAGTGTAATGGGAATGCAAATTTGGAAGATCTTCCCTGCCCCTAGGCTAAAATGCACCTGAAGCCTGGGGAAGGAGGCTTGTTTTTCAGTAGATACTCCTTGATTGGCCAGTGAGTCAATAAGGTTGTTACATTCTCTGAGCCAGGAGAAGGCTATATAAGCCCTGATGTGTAGCTTTGTTTTGGGACTCACTTTGGGAAGTGTTCTGTGATTTGATCTGGATTATGGGAAGCCGTTGTTGAGAGTCCCCCGGCTTTGAAAAACCCAGAATGTGGAAACCCAGATGTTGACTGGGTATGGATGTAATGGTTGGACAGTTTGGAAATCTGTCTACTTGATGTTTCTGTCTTGATAATTATGCCTGTATACTTTGAGGTTCAGGGTGCTGACCTTTCTCCTGAACAAGGTAAACGATATATGTCTGACTGATTAAAGTAAGCTTGTTAACCCATTTTGAGTTGCTTTCCTTTAACAAAGCAGATCCAAGAACCTGTGGTAGCAGCAAACCCTGAGGACGCGCTTGGGGTGCTTGCCGCTACAGATAGTTTGCCCCATTCTGTCTTTCCCCATATCCTTTAATTATATTCCTCTCTCACCTCTTAATTTCACCTTTTAAGTATCATCCTTCCTATTAAATTAGTCCTGTGCCCTCTATCTATGTATACCTGTAAACATATATACACATATTCACATATGTATTCATATACCCTCATATATAGACATATATATATATATATATATAATTCCATTCCCTTCAACTATTTTCATACTGAGAAAAGTTTCATCAGTTACAATTATTGTTTTTCCATGTAGGAATGTTAATAGTTCAACTTTGATAAGTTCCTTGTGATTTCTTTTCCCTGTTTATCTTCTCTTGCTTCTCTTGCTACTTGTGTCTGAATGTCAAATTTTCTATTCAACTCTGGTTTTTTCATCAAGAATGCTTGAAAGTTCACTGAATGACTCTATTTTCCCCTGAAACATGATACTCAGTTTTTCTGGGTAGGTGATTCTTGGTTTTAATTCCAGTTCCTTTGACCTCCGGAATATCACATTCCAAGCCCTTCGATCCCTCGGTGTAGAAGCTGCCAGATCCTGGGTTATCCTGATTGTGTTTCCACAATATTCAAATTCTTTTTTTTCCTGGCTGCTTATAATATTATCTCCTTGATCTGGGAATTTCAGAACCTGGCTATAATATTCCTAGAAGTTTTCTTTTGGGGATCTTTTTCAGGAGGTGATTGGTGGATTCTTTCAACCTCTATTTTGCTCTCTGGTTCTAAAACATCAGGGCAGTTTTCTTTGAGGATTTCTTGGAGGATGATTTCTAGGTTCTTTCTTTGATCATGGCTTTCAGGTAGTCCAATAATTTTTAAATTATCTCTCCTGGATCTATTTTCCAGGTCAGTGGTTTTTCCCATGAGATATTACACATCGCCTTCTATTCTTTCATTTGTTTGGATCTGATTAATAGCATCTTGATTTCTCATAAAGTCATTAGCTTCCCTTTGCTCCAATCTAATTCTGAAGCAATGATTCTCCTCAGTGAGCTTTTGAGATTCTTTTTCCATCTGGCAAATTCAGCTTTTTAAGGCATTCTTCTCCTCATTGCCTTTTTGAGCCTCTTTTGCCACTTGAGTTAGTCTATTTTTTTAAGGTATGATTTTCCTCAGTCAGTCTGTTGACTCTCATTTCATAATTTTCTGGCATCATTTTCATTTCTCTTACCAATTTTTCCTCCACTTCTCTTATCTGCTTCTTAAGGTCCTCTATTACCTGTAACCAGCTCGTATTTTTCTTTGAAGCTTTTGCTGCAGGAGTTCTGATTTTACTGTCTTCCTCCTGTTCCATGCTTTCTCCTTTTTGTCCCCAAAATAGGAGTCTTAATGTTGGGTTCTTCTGTTTGCTTTGTTTTCTTTTCCTGGTCATGTTACCCCTCAGTTACTTGACTTTTGGGCTTTTTGCCACAGTAAGACTCTGCTACCAGACAGGGAGCTTTGTCCCAAATGCTGGGGTTTTCTCAGCTGCCAGAGGTATTAGTTAGGTGCTCTTGCTGAAGCCTCCACATGCTCTGGCAAGCTGGACACATACCCTAGGACTTCCACCCTAGACGGCAATCCAGATCCAAGTGGGTTAAAACAAGAGCAATTACCCCTTAGACTGGTTGCTTGGTCCCTCTACAGTATGCAGGCCAGGAGCTGAATATGACACATGGCAGGGGCTGTGCAGCAGCCTTCAGCAGCTTCTTGCTGTGGGGGCAAAAGCTGATGCACTCCCAACTACTGGGTCCCAAAATCTACTGTGCACTGACCTCTCACTTTGTCCTTAGCATCTATGTATTGATAATTCTGGACCACCACAGCTGCTGGTAATCCGGCAGGCAGCTGGTCAGGCCCTCCCTGGGGCTAAAACCTCGGGGTGGGGCTGGGCTCCCAGAGAACTTTGCTGGCTGATTCCTGCCACCCTGCCAGGCTGACCTCAGTGGGAGGTTAGCTTCTCTGTGTCATTTTGTGGATTCTGTAGGCCCAAAGTTTGTCCAGAGTCCCCGTTTACATGAATTGGGGAAGGTGGAAGCCATAGCCGGGGGAGGCCTTGCTTCTACTCTGCCACCTTGACTCCACTCCCCCCCCCTCCCCCCGTTTGGATTTTTACTAGCTATGAGAGCTTGGGTTATGGTGATAAAGGGTTCTTAAGCTTTTTTATCTCATGGATAGCTCTCTTGGCAGTTTGATGAAACCTATGGGCTCTATCTCAGAATAAAGTTTTTAGACACACAAAATAAAGTACTTTGGATTACAAAGGAAGCCAATTTTATGGACTAAAGATGTAATTTTTCCCACTTAAATTCTTGATCCCTTGAAATTTATTTACAGATATCTTGGGAGTCTGTGAAAGCTAAGTGAAGCAGTCTTGTTTTATGTAAATCAGTTGTCTTATTTTTAAAACAATGGACTAGTTGACTCTGAGTTATCTTCTCCAGCTAGTTCCTGCTCAGGTACAGATTGGACTTCTGAAGCCCCATCCACTTCTGATTATCTATGATTCTTTGAGGTCCCTTCTAATTCTAACATACCAAGATTCTATGGCATGTATTGAAAAAGATGGTAATGTACATTGTCCTAGGTACAACAGTATGAGAGAACTGTATATAAAAACTCAAGTTATGTTACTAGAATAACTGGATAAAAAGTTTCCAGTCACAAATAGATATCAAATTTAGTAACTTCAGGTGCTGCTGAAATGCAAATATGAAACAACCTTTTCTTATTGCTATAACGTTAAGGTCATCTCAGTATAATGAATTACCTTATGGTGTGACTTTACTACCTATTATGGAGTACTTGATCTATTAGCATATAGAAATGACATCCCAGAAGGTAAATGAGTCATTAATATGCAAACAATTCTAGCAGATTGAAGACCAGCATGTGAGGAATGTTTTTGCTATTTAATATAATGTGACAGATTGTCAAGAATCCAAGTATACAGAGTTTAGCATTAGCCCCTACTTGGATATCAAATTGATAAGTAGTCTGTCATTGACATTCCAAGAAGGCTTTAGTCTTGATCCAATAAGTAGTCATATCCATTTTTAATAGTATCCAACTGTAATTATGTGGTATAATGGAAATAGTCCTTGATTTATAGTCACTGGGCCTAAGTTAGAATCTGTGCATCTTAGTGGACTATAGGTTCAATGTGAGTCAGCTGTACGATAGGGAAGCCAAGAAAGCTAATGTAATAAGAGGCCATATTAAGAGACCTACTGTTGAGGAATATGAAGGTGAGAGTAGTCATGAATTCTGCCGTAATCAGACCACATCTGGTTTACAGAGTCTAACTCTTAATGTCTCATTTTAGAATGGGGTAGGGAACAAGCATTTATAAAATGCCTACTATGTGGCAGACAATGTGCTATACACTTTGCAAATATTATCCTGGGAGGTAGGTACTTATTATCTCTATTTTACAATTGGAAAAACAAAGCCAAGTAAAGGTTAAATGACTTACTCAGGGTTATACAGCTAGTAAAGGTCTGAAACTGGATCTGGCTTTGAACTCAGATGTTTCTGGCTCCAAGTCCAGTGTTCTATCCACTGTACCACCTGTCTCTGGGAAAATGTTGATAAGCTATAGAGCTTACTGAGGAAGGAAATCAGGAGAGTTAAAGCTCTTGAGTTTAAACCACATGAGAGCCAGTTGAAGGAAATAGAGAGATTTTGACTTGTTTTATCTTTGAATTTTATCCCAAGGACCTCACACAATTCCTGGCATGTTGTAGGAACTTGATGATATTTGCTGATTTTCTTGTAATGGAAGACTAAGGGGTGAGAGGCTGGGAGAGATGGGGCATAATAATCTTCATGTATTGGAAGAGCTGTCAGATGGAAGAAGGATTAGATTTATTCTTCTTTACCTTAGAACTTCAAATTAGGAGTAATGGATAGAAGCTGTAGAAACAAATTTAGACATAAAATAAGGGAAGGAAACAAAACCAAACAACTTGTCAACAATTAAAGTTATACGTAATATATTTCCTCAGAAGATAGTACCATCCTCTGCTCTGGAGGTCTTTAAACAAAGGCTAGATGACCACTGGTTGAACATGTGCATGGGATTTTTTTTCAGGTAAAAGTGAGATTGGCTGAACTCTGAAGTCCCTTCCAACTTTAAGAGAATAGGAACTTAGATTCTTTCACACAACTCATTTAATCCCTCTGGGTTTCAATTTCCTTATATGCAAAATATGTCACTATGATGTAGAAGAGAATCTTGTTCTGGTAAAGGTTAACTATCAGGGTCAACAAATGGTGGCCTGTAAGCCTGTTTCTGTCCAGCCTCTGAACTAAGAAGTTTTTTTTTTTGCATTTTAAAATATTAAAGATTAAACAAGTTAAATATTAAAATATTTAAAATTTAAACTGTAGTTGAAATTTAGAAGTATTTAAATATTAAGTAAATGTTAAATACATTAAATATTAAAGCATTTTAAAATGATTTTTTAATCCATGCTTAGAGTGTGAGTCATATATTTATACAGGGGTTCAGATTTGGCTGAATGGTCATATACTGATGATGCCTAGAATAAATGCCCTGACAATTCCCTTTCAATTCTCAATATAAAAATCTCCAAGTTTATCTTTTAAAGGTGTTGGAATTGTTTGGGACATAACGAGAATGAATACTTTGGATTCTCTAATTGTAATGATTACCTAAAATTGTGCTCATCTTGCTGTTTGTGCTTGGCAGCTTGCAAACAACTATGTCAAGTTCCAAGATAAATATCTCATTTTTTAGAGGTACTCAAATTGTTTAATACTACTGTAAGATATAGCCCCATGGTTATTAAATAGGTTTTTCCTTGTAAAAAACAAAACAAAACAAAACAAAAGAAAATTCAGTTATCCTGACAGATTTTCCCAAACCAGCAACAGTGAACTGTAGAATATTTCTCTGGGGAAGCATTAACAAACAAGCTATGGAGTTATACATTTTTAATTTGTGCTTGTGTTTACATTATAATAACCCCTCAGAGTCTTTTCAGTGAGCTAAACTAATTTGCCACCATTTAAGCTCAATGATCTCAACTCTCTAGGCTTGTTTAACTAGTTTGTGCTCATTGATATGGTAGAAATGGCTTGGGCATAAGTCACAGCTCCACCATTTTCTAATTAGGTGACACTGGGCAAGTCTGAGTCTTAGTTTCCTATACAGTAAAGTGAGGGTAATGATTATTACCCATCTACTTCACAAAGTTCTGAGGGGAAAAAAATAACCCAATAATCTCATGAGGGCTAGGGAAATATCTTTTTTCTCTTGTCTATCCACAACATTATTGTGAGGCTCAAATGAGAAAATGGGATGTAAAAATGTCTTTAAAAATGTAAAACACTATCTGAATCAATATAAGGTATTATTGTTCTTATTATTGATCTGGAGGGTCCTTCTACCTTCTTTGGGATCAAAGAGAAAGATGCTTTTAAAAGAAAGCCTCTTCAGTTACTTGTTTGCTTGATACCTTCCTTTCTCATTTAGGACAGAAATTAACTCATTTGTCTTTTCTTTCCAGTCATCATAAATGCAGGTCTATGTCTTGTTGTTTCTATACCTCTCCCTGTAGTATATAGCACAGTGCTTTGCAACTAGGAGCTACTCAATAAATGCCATTGACTGAATGGCTAATGTCTTTCATTTTTTCAAACTACAAGATGAACTTATGCCACACAGATTTTCTAGCTCAGTGCCTTCAGTGCATTCCCTGGATATTGGTATTTAACACCATTAAACAGTTTGTCATAAAATCTGTCATTCAGACATTCCCTGTCCCTAGATCCCTTCCTAATGTCCCAAGACTCTGGGGTCACTTGGACTCAATCTGATCTTGGGGGCTTACCCTAAATAGTCATATTCTCCTTGATTCGTTTCCCCCAGCTAGAGGTTGTTCCAAGAAAATCTTCAAATAGAACCCATGCTGAGATTTTCAGAGATGTGAGTAAAAGGGATCCCCAGCTCCTGTATAAAGTAACATGCATAACAGATGGGAAATAACTTTTATTTCAACACTACAGAAAATGCACAAGATTCAAAAACAATGGGAAATATTCATGGGTAATCCCAGGAAAAAAGTGATCTCAGTGATGCCAACAGAGTAACATTACATTGTTGAGTTATTGTGGTACAGTTGAAAGAACACTGGCTCTGGAGTCATGGGCTTCTGATTCAAATACTGCTTTTATTCCTTACTTCTTGTATGACTTTTAACTTTTTTGGGCCTCAGTTTCCTTATCCATAAAATAGGGAGTTGGACTAGATGACCAATGAGGTCCCTTAAAGATCTATAGTTGTGATCTTATGGTCTTGGTGAATCCTTATCTCTCACACAAGATCCTTCCAAGATTTACCACACCCCTGCTGGTTTGGACTTCATATGAAAAGTAAATATAAGGGTGCTACAAAGATACTCTTTTCCATTGGACTGAATTCTGAGAATCACTCATAATAATAGCAAGGTAGATGAGCTCTTACCTTCTTACTTCTTAAGTCTGGTTTTAAACATTGCTGGTGCTCTAGCTACAGAACACTGGGGATCTTTTCTTTTGCTTTTTGGAGGGCAATTGGGATTAAGTGACTTGCTCAAGGTCACATGGCTAGTTTTTGTGTTAAATATCTGAGGCAGGATTTGAACTCAGGTCCTCTTGACTCCAGGGCCAGGGCTCTATTCACTGCACCAACTAGCTGCCCCTTTGGTAATCTTTTCTTAAGAGGCTTATTACTCAGAAAATCTTATGCCTAAAAAGTTCAGTGGTGAGCTCTCAAAATTGGAGATTTTATTTCAATGACCTCCCTAAGCTGGTGCTGCCCAGGAGATCTCTTCCCCAGGGAGGCTAGATTCTGGGATCAAGCTGTCCAGCAAGAAAAAAAAAATACTCTTTTATACAATAGGTGGGGGGTTAGGAACATGATCCACAAACTCTCCTTTTGGATCAAGTGAGAAAGCTTATATCTCTCCCTGCCATGCAATGGCTTCCCTACTTATCCTAGGAACATTAATTTTGTCTGAGCAGAGTAAATGCTTTTTCATTCACTCCATATAATGTACTTATGCCTCAAATTAGCCATTAGCAATTCTTGGGAGAAGTCAGTTGTATGGGATGTACATGTTTCTCCACAATTCTAGGATAGAATTTTTGAGAACAATGTCTGAGAATGTCTGAGAACAAAGAGCTTGTTTTTATATTTCAAGACAGAAAGGTCTGTACATTTACAAAAGTACCTTCTTCCCAGAGTCCAATCATCTTGGAAGCAGCCCCAGATTCCAAAGTCCAGTCAAGGATTGTGTCCTATCCTCACAAGTCAGCATCAATACACACCCCACATTCTTCATGAGAAAGTGCCTATCAAAAGTCCCAAAGAAATAATACTATGTAAACTCCTCAAGTTGATTGCAGAGCTTCCCCACCTCTTTCTTGTTGGAAAAAAATGTTTTTAGTTCAAATTTTTTAGAAATGTTATTCAATTGTTGACCTAAAAGCAACATTTGTCACATAGAGAAATATCACTGGGTTTACAATGAAAAAACTGAATTTGCCCCTTAACCACCTGTATGAAGTAATTTTGTCACTTTCTGTCTCTGGGCATTAATTTCTTCATTTGTGAAATGAAGCGGTTTGACAAGGTAACCTTAAAGGTCTCTTCCAGTTCTGGATCTGTGATCCTATGATATCTAGCTGGCACATTACTCTTCTCTGTCACTTTCAGGGCTCAATTAAAAAGTTGTTCTCACAAAAAGGAACAATCACCATGGGTACAACCTAGAAAGGCAAAGTACTGAGAGTAGGAATAAAGTAGATGCCTCGTGGGCCGATTCCAATCTAGGAACTACTGACATCACATCATAATGAGACAAATGAAAAACATGAGAGATAGGGTTTCTGGGTACTTAATAATTAATTTATTAATTAGGCTAGAGATCATCAATAAATTGGGGTCAGCAGTTCTCTTCATAACCAAAGATCCTACAAGGAAGTCATTGAATGTTTAAATATCTTTGGAAAAGGGAGTGTCTCTGAGGTGAAAATCTACTTTGGTTAACAAAGAATGAAAATAAGTATTATAATGAGAGATGGGCTTTTTCTAATGCAAGGCTGGGGGATGGGACTCTGATCATATCTGCACTTTCCCAGCTCATTCCACCTCCAGCAATCTATACAAAAGACTCTATTCTCTACCCAGTCTTACCTGAGTAGTACAATGGCAGGCTTACAGTAAGATTTCTACCTAGATAACATGGTCTGTGTGGGCTGAATTTTTTGGGCCAGGTCAAAAATGTCCTTGAGAGAATGGGCTTTGAATTAACAAGCAAAAAGAGAAAGAATCTTTAGGTCCCACATATAAAATTGGTTATTAATATACAAACATCATTTTCCTCAATAATAACAGCAATAATAAAGGAGATTTATAGAGTGCTTTAAGTTTGACAGATGACTTTCTGTATAGTGTCTCATTAGATGCTCACAACTACCCTGTGAGGTGTGTGTTATGTAATCTCTGTTTTATAGGTGAGGAAACTGAGACAGTGCAGTTGTGACAATGAAATTTTTTCTTGCACTTCAGTGTAATTTCTTTTTTTTTTCTTTTTGGTGACAATGAACTTTTGAGGAAGGATGTGTCTTTCTGACTATAAGTCCAGTATACTATCTATTATGTCTGGGGTTCTTAGCCTTGAGTCTATGTACAGATTTTAGATATGTATTTTACTAACCTCTTACTGAAATTTAGTATTGATACAGTGGCAGTAGGGAGGAGAGAATAAATTAAAGAGTCATGTAAAGACAATAGGAAATGTAGTATAATGATTAAATGACTGGCTTTGAAATCATGAAGGCCTGAATTCAAGTCCTACCTGACATACTCCCTGGGTGACCAAAGGCAGACAAGTTAACCAACCTTATCAATACTTTTGACAATTTTATAAGACATATGAATTACTAATTTGTACCAATGAAGAGAATTTCCTCCCCAGAACTCATTATATAAAAAAAATTCATGTGTCTTGACCAAGAAAACAGTAGGTGCTACTCTCCATTTGAAGTATTTGAATGATGAGACAACCATCATTTTCTAGCATGAGTGACCATTCCCAAATTTTTCTCTTTTGTAATTTGAAATTCTTGTATATTTGTTTTCTGTAAAGTGGGCTACACATTATTGGGTCAAACAGGCAGATCAAGCTTTACCATCATCATCCATATTTCCTCTTCCTCTTCATTATCATCTGTAACTCAGAGAAATAATAAACAAGATCATCTTCTGGCATTTAAAACAACCACTGACATACATAGCAACTTCAGTATAGCTTCTGAACATGGCAGAGTGTCCTACTAATTTGAAAGAGTTAAACATAATTTTTCAAATGAAATATCAGAATAATATGCAGTCTTACGACAACTCATTTTCATCCCAGGAAAATTTGGCTTAACACACCCTATTAGCCTTTCAGGTGGTTCCAAACAAGGTGTACTTATTCAAAAAGGCAAGCAGGCAGTCTCTTGGAATAGCACTAAAGGAAAAAGGAGAAAAGAAGGAAAAAGGAGAGAGTAATTCAGAATTCCTCACTTTTCATTCTTATCCATGTGACAGCACTGGAATGAAATAGATACATTTGAGCATATCATGAATAGGGAAGATAAAAAGTCCCATAACAAGTAGAAACATATCATTAGCAATTTAAATGTGAAGTGCTTATCATCAGTTCTTAGCACTAAGAATAGTTTTTTCCCCCTTGTCTACATTAGCATCCTTCTTTCCCTTGATATACTTTATCACCTTCCCAGTGAATTGTAATGGTGTGCTTGACCTAATTGAGTTCAGCACAGTGGAGCTGGTGTTTAAGCCAATAAATACCTCAGCCCAGTCACTGAAATGTTACTAAGGGAGGGGTTCCCACCTATTAAGGGCTTATGACAACCTATCATCACTTGGGTGTGACATTGATTTTTGGAATTTACATGAATTGAATTATTTTGGTCTTCAGCATTTTATATCCTTTGAGATATAACTGGAGAGACCTTTGAATTTCACAAAAAGGAAAAATCAGGATTGGGGATCTCACAGATTACCTTTTGTGTCAGTACACACAAATCAGTTAACTTGTCATGACTATTATTTGACCTCCTTAGTACACTATTTGATCCATTCAAATGGTTACTGATGGATTGGTAACAAGTAGATGAGCCACAAAGGTGAATATAGTTTGAATGTGTAAATTAATCTGTAGTCCGATGTATCCTTAGGTCAACATCATAGAGTAACTCATAATTTGAGGCAAATGATTCATTTTTTTAAAAGAATTCACAGAGTTTACATTCCATTATAATAGGGAAAGGAATATTATGAAAGGCTTATTCTTATTTTCCTCTGGCATTAGGTTAGTGACACATTTAAGTGTCAATCTAGTGATTAAGATAAATTAATGGGAGCAGAGGGACAGACTCCTTTGGAACAAAATGGTCCAAGTTGAAATTGGGCCCCACTTCACCATAAGCTAATGGCTGGGCTAGGTTTCTGGGATATTTTATAATGCTAAAGTAGAGTAGAAAAGCCAGATACTGGTATGGACCCCATCCTCTGATGCAGAGATTTCCTTTTCAGCTACCATCTTGCCCCACCTGCCCATTGCAAGACTTTATGAAGATGAGATTCAGTTCCATCTCACAAAAAATTTGGTGACTCTAATCCTAAAGGAATTGCCCTAATTCAATAAGTAAACAAGGGATTTTCTTAATGTAGTATCTTGACACTCAATGTTATGCTCTACCATTAGATTTTCCACAATATGATCATCTATCACTGAAACACTTGAACATTCCTAATTTGGGTTATGTTGGCACAACAACTCTGAAATGTTTGGAAAGTGAAGCAACGGGGCAATGTGTGGTATGGTGGTTATTTAATTGGCCAAAACATTTAATGGAGAACGGATTCTCCATTGATTCTTCCCCACCATTAACCTCTTCACTAAATCTTCACTAAAAATAGAGACGTTCATTACACTGACAATCAAATCAATTTAATTCCTTTGTTATATAAGATCACCAGTGGGCATGCTAATTTACTTTTTCCTATTGTTAGCTTCCCATTTCAATTATCTTGAAGAATACAAATGAAAATTATTCAAAAGATTGTTAATTTCCATCTCTAGTTTTTTTAATAGGATTAAAAGGTTACTAGACTTTGGCTACCTATGGTCAAGAACAATGCACATAATAGAATAGTTGCTGAAATTGATTGATAGTATTATAATGCAAATAATAATAAAATCTCACCTGGGTGCTACTTTGTAAAGTGGATTGATTTCTATATAAATATAGTACTTGTGGATAAGTACATATAATGCCTGGTTATTAACAACCATAAGCCCTTTCTGGTTGCCACTTTGGTTATAAATCTTATATAACTTATAAGTCTTAAAAGGCAGAACAACTATGTCAAATGTTTTCAGGGTGTAGACAATTGAACTACTCGTTGCCTTGGTCAATGTACCATTTTGGCCTTGTAGATGGAAAGGAAAAATAGGTTTGAGGGAAAAAATTAGTTCTTGGGCTCCATTTTGACATACCCTTAGTATAAAATATTTACTTAAAGAATATAATTTGAAAATGAAAGAAGTCAAGAGAAATACTAAATATAAAAATGGAATCTAGGGGCAACTAGGTGTCACAGTGAATAGAGCACCAGCCCTGGAGTCAGGAGGACCTGAGTTCAAATCTGGCCTCAGACACTTAACACAAAAAAACTAGGCATGTGACTTTGGACAAGTCACTTAACCCCAACTCAGGTCCTCCTGACTCCAGGTGGTGCTCTACTCACTGTGATACCTAGCTGCCCAATCCTGTACCTTTTCAAAAGTGTGTGCTTCTAACTACCTTCTCCCCCCCCCCCCCCCCCCACTTTCCTTTAGGTTAAGATACCCAATTTAGTGTGTATGTTATTCCCTCCTTAAGCTAAATTCAATGAGAGTAAGGTTGACCCATTTCCTTTTACCTTCCTGTTCTTCCCCTCCATTGTAACAGTTTTCCCTTTCCTCTTTTATATGAGATAATTTACCCAATCTGTCTCTCTCTATTTCCTCTCATTATATTCCTCTCTCACCTCTTACTTTCACCTTTTAAGTATCATCCTTTCCCATTCACTTGATCCTGTGTCCTCTGTCTATGTATACCAGTATACATATATACACACACTCACACATGTAGTCATATGCACACATACCCTCCTAAATAGACATAAATGTATATATGTATATATAAACATGTATATGTTTATAAAATATATATGTATATATATAAAATGTGTATATATATAAACATATATATACATATATACACACACACACACATTTATATTCCCTTCAACTATACTCATACTGAGAAAAGTTTGTTAAGTTACAATTCAGTAAACATTTATGGAGCAGATACCATGCACGAGGCACAGTGCAAGGTGCTGGAGACATGAAATGAATAAGCTGACAGGCAATAGCTGCCTGATGTCCTAGGACTGAGTCGTACAGCTGAACAGATCTGGAGTGGGGAAATCTTGGTTTGAATCTTTCTTCAGGTTGGATCATGGGTAAATCCTTTAACCTTTTAGAATCTGCTTTCTTTTTCTAAAATAGTTACAGTAATATTTGTATAACCTGGGGTTACACTTATGCTAGATTCTTTACAGGTTCTTGTGACAAACATGCTTTGTAAGACTTAAGACACTATAAAAATATAAATTATTAATTTAGGATCCTTAATATAGCTGACATGACACAGATAATTGAAAGTAATAGCTATAATACATAGTTTGGTCACCTGTGCTTTTATATAAAACTAATATTCCATTAATTTAGCGTTAATTTCTATTTTTCACTGAAATGTAATCCTCTGACTACAGAAAGCATAGAATTATCTATGTGTTAAGGGAAGTGGATATTGTCAACTACTTCTCTTGCTTACAAGCATTATTGGTGGTACCAGGTACCTGCTGGACCCTAGAACAAAAGGAAAGACAAGTAGTGACCACTGGGGAGGGAAGAGTCATGGGAGATTTTGTTTTTGTCTTTCATGTGGGAAGTGAGGTGTCTCTGAAAGACTAGAGAATTAAAGGGACTTGCTTGACTTTTAATTTTCTTGAGAAAGTAGTTGACCTCATGATAGAATTATATAGAACCAAAAGTTAGAGCTGGTTGGTGGGGAGAGAGGAATAGAACCCTGTTCCTCCCCATCCCATTTTCACTGACAGAGGCCCATGGGACAAGGCATGATAGGTGGGACAGTGAGGGTGTGAGGAAGAAACAAGTATCATTGTGAATCTATGAAGTCATACAATCAAAAAATTATAGTCAAAATTATAGCCCGCTCTGAATATTTCCCAGCTTACGGAAATTGAGACTCAGGGAAATTCCTTACCTAAGGTCATATAAGGCCACACAGTGACAGAGCCTAGATTCAAACTCAAATCCTCTGAATCCAGGTGCAGGAGTCTTTGCAAGTAGGGAGTTGTGCTCAGCATAAGAGAGAGTTCCATGCATAGTTTCTCAAATTTCCTAAATGGAGACTAGAAGTTAAAATGAAAGTCAAGAGTCAGAAAAGTCCCCCAAAGAGTATTTGAATGCTAATAATGTATCTCACTCACCAGTGTTCTTCTTGAACTGACTAACCTGAAGTTAACCTCTGTTTAACTAAACTTTCCCCTCATGATCTACTTTCTCACTCATGAGGTCTTTTTACTGCTCCTGGCTTAAGGTGGTAACAGCTTTCTTTAAGAACCCAACTGTATAGTTTCTGGTCCCTTTTCAGTTTCTCCCAATCTGTGCTGTCTTTATCCAGCTGGTCAGAATTTACACTGTCTCCTGGCAACCAATACCTGATGCAAAAAGCAGGTGAGGGGTGTAGATGTTATGTTTCCTGAATCTGCTGTAGCCTTCTGCTTGGCCCCCTGCTTCTTTTCCTTTTCCTTTTTTTAAATATATTTTGTTGATATATTTTGTTTCCTTTCAACTAGATTTCCCCAATTCCCACTCTCTGTCCCCTACTCTTAGCAACCTACTTCATTCTGCTCCATCTCAATACTTTTTCTTCCCTCAATGTTTTATAAACCACAAAACTAAATGGAACAGATTCCAATCAAGATTTTATAGCAATTTCTTCACAGAATCCATTTTGGAATATCCTGGCAAAGAGACATATTAAAATCATCAAAAACTGAGTTAGAATGTCTTTATTTTTTATCTTCATTCTCAATTAACGGTATATGCCAGAAAAAAACGATTAATTCTAACATATCTTTATAGTACCCTTTCCCTTAAAATACCTATAAATAACTTTGTGCAAAGCAGCCTTTTTGCATTCCCCATAGCATGATTTTAAAAAGAAAGTATTTCACTCTAAAACAATTATCTTTAAGCTCAGAAAATATTTTGCTTTTTCTTTAAAATAGCCAAAGTGAGTTATGTATGATGCCTATGTGATCTGTCAGATAAGATATTAGCATTCTGACCCTGCCCCCCCAAATCATGTAGTTCCCAAATATTTTGTACTCTATATATGTATGTGTGTATGTATTGTTCCTCTCTCTCTATCCTCTCCCCCAAGTAAACTATTAAGGACACTGAGGTCATGAATCAGTTTTCTTTCTTTCTTTCTTTTTTGGTATCCTAGTGCCTGGCATGTGATTGACACTTCATAAATATTTTTTGAGTTCAATTGAAGCTGAATGCTGAAACAAACACACACACAGAGAGCATTTTTCCATCAATAAATATATCTTGAGCACTTTATATGTGTCTATCACTTCTAGGACTGCCAAAGAAATATAAGATAGGGGCAGCTAGGTGGCAAAGTGAATAGAGCACCATCCCTGGAGTCAGGAGGACCTGAGTTCAAATCCAACCTCAGATACATAACACTTACTAGCTGTGTGACCTTGGTCAAGTCATTTAACCTCAATTGACTTACCACTCCAAAAAAAAAATAGACCAAAAAATGAACTTATAGTTCACTTACATTCCTTTCTATTTATTTAGAAAGTTTCTGCCTTGAGGTCACTGAAGTAAACATTTTGCTCAAAAGCATTTTTTTGGTGGTAGAGACACCCTTCTCTACTAAGAAGCAAAAAATGACAGATTGGTCCTTCCTTGTGGATGAAAAGGAAGATAGTACAAATGGAAAGCCATGAGTTCAATGGTTCTATCTTCTTTGGGAGCAGTCTTGGGATAATTATTTCAAATCATTCCCTTTTATTTACTCTGTGTTCTGGTTAAACTAACCTGCTTGCTGTTCCTTGGGTGTGACCTTCCATCTCCCACCTTCATGACATTGCTCACACCATGTTCCTCATTTTCACAATTCCCTCCTTTCTCTAGTTTAATTAAATTTTGTATTTATTTTTAGTTTACAATCATTCATTTCCATAAGATTTTGAGTTACAAATTTTCTCCTCTTCTATCCCCTACCCACGACCCCAAAACAGCTGTCCCATTGTATACCCCCTCACCCAATATGCTCTCTCCTATATCTTCCCCCATGTCTCCTCTGACTTTCCTGTAGGGCAATATGTCTCTCTAAAACCCAGTGCCTATATATCTTATTTTCCAGTTGCATGTAAAACAAACAAACAAACAACTAATAATATATATTTTTTAACATTTGATTTTAAAACTTTGAATTCCAGATTCTTTCCCTTCTTCCCTCATCACCTACCCTTACTGGGAATATAAGCAATTCAATACAGGTTGTACATATGTAGCTATGCAAAACATTTCCATAGTAGATATATTGTGAAAGACCGACTATATTTCCCTCCCTCCTATCCCACTTCCTGGTTGATCTGCTATCCACCTTGACCCTGTACCTTCTCAAAAGTGGGTGCTTCTAAGTACCCTACCCCACAACCTATCCTCCCCTCAATCATGCCCCCTCTCATCCTCCTCTCCCCTTCTCTCCTGTAGGGCGAGATACCCTACTGTGTATGTCATTCCCTCCCCAAGCCAAATTCAATGAGAGTAAGGATAACCCATTCCCTTTTGCTTCCTGTTCTTCCCCTCCATTGTAACAGTTTTCCCTTTCTTCTTCTATAGGAGATAATTTACCCCATTCTGTCTCTCCCCATATCCTCTTATTATGTTCCTCTCTCACCTCTCAATTTCACCTTTTAAGTATCATCCTTTGCTATTCAATTGGTCCTGTGCCATCTATCTATGTATACCTGTACACATATATACACACACTCACATATGTATTCATATGCCCATATACTCTCCTATATAAACATATGTATGTATGTATGTATACATACATACAAATATATATACACACACACATTTCTATTTTCTTCAACTATTCTCACACTGAGAAAAGTTTCAAAAGTTCATTTTTCCATGTAGAAATGTAAATAGTTCAACTTTGATAAGTTCCTTATGATTTCTTTTCCCTGTTTACCTTCTCATACTTATCTTGATTCTTGTATCTGAATGTCAAATTTTCTATTCAACTCTGGTTTTTTCATCAAGAATGCTTGAAAGTCCTCTACTTCACTGAATGACCATATTTTCCCCTGAAACATGACACTCAGTTTTGCTGGGTAGGTTATTCTTGGTTTTAATCCCAGCTCCTTTGACCTACAGAATATCATATTCCAAGCCCTTCAATCCTTCAGTGTAGAAGCTGCCATATCTAGGGGTAGCTAGGTGGTGCAGTGAGTAAAGCACCAGCCCCAGAGTCAGGAGGACCAGAGTTTGGTTCCAGCCTCAGACACTTAACACCCACACAAAAAAACTAGCCATGTAACCTTGGGCAAGTTACTTAACCAAATTGCCCTCCAAAAGGCAAAAAAAATAAAAAAAAGAAGATGCCAGATCCTGTGTTATCCTTATTGTGTTTCCACAATATTCAAATTGTTTCTTCTTGTCTGCTTGTAATATTTTCTCCTTGATCTGGGAATTTCAGAACCTGGCTATAATATTCCTAGGAGTTTTCTTTTGGGGATCTTTTTCAAGAGGTGATCAGTAAATTCTTTCAACCTCTATTTTGCCCTCTGGTTCTAAAACATCAGGGCAATTTTCCTTGAGAATTTCTTGAAGGATGATTTCTAAGTTCTTTTTTTGATCATGGCTTTCAGGTAGTCCAATAATTTTTAAGTTTTCTCTCCTGGATCTATTTTCTAGGTCATTGTTTTTTCCAATGAGATAATTCATGTTGCTTTCTATTTTTTTTTTCATTTGTTTGGATCTATTTAATAGTATATTGATTTCTCATAAAGTCACTAGCTTCCATTTGATCCAATCTGATTCAGAAGGAATGATTCTCTTCAGTGAACTTTTGAGATTCTTTTTCCATCTGGCCAATTTGTCTTTTTAAGGCATTCTTCTCCTCATTGGCTTTTTAGGCCTCTTTTGCCATTTGAGTTGGTCTACTTTTTAAGGTGTTATTTTCTTCAGTCAGGTTGTTCACTCTCTTTTTATGATTTTCTTGCATCATTCTCATTTCTCTTCCCAATTTTTCACCCACTTCTCTTATTTGGTTTTCAAAATCCTTCTTAAGCTCCTCTATGACCTTTAACCAGTTCATATTTTTCTTGGAAGCTTTTGGTGTAGATTTGTTGTCTTCCTGCCATTCCACGCTTTGATCCTTTTTGTCCCCAAAATAGAAATCTAAGGTTTGACTGCTGTGCTTGCTTTGCTTCTTTTGTTTGCTCATGTTGCCACTAAATTACTTGACTTTTGAGCTTTTTGCCACAGTAGAACTCTGCTACCAGAGAGGAGAGCTTTGTCCCAAATGGCTGGGGTTTTTGCAGTTGCCATAGCTATTAGATGGGTGCCCTCTCTGAAGCCTCCACCACCTCTGGAACCTGGTTACATACCCCAGGACCTCCACCCTAGACAGCAATCCAGATCCAAGCAGGTTAAAGCAAGAGCGATTACCCCTCAGACTGGTAGCTTGGTTCCCCTATAATCTGCAGGCCAGGATCTCTGAAGCAGCCATGCAATGGTGGCCACCACTCTCTGCCACTTCTCCCTTTGCAGGGCAGAGGCCTGACTGCACTCTGAGACCCCCTGTTCCCAAAGTCCACTGACTTCTCACTTTGTCTTTGGCATTTATGGGTTGATAATTCTGTAAATCACCATAGCTGCTAGTGATCCACTCTCCTGAAGTCCCTCCAGTGGTGACTGGTCAGGGTGCCCTGAGGCTAAAACTGAGGCTCAAGGAGGGCTGAGCTTTGCTCCCAGCATGCTTTGCCAGACCCTTCCTGTCTGTCTGCTGGCTGCCTTCAGTGGCAGATTTGTTTTTCTCTGTCACTTTGTGGGTTCTGTAGCTCTAGAGTTTGTTTAGAGTCATATTTTATAGGTATTTGTGTTGGTTATGGGGGGAGTGCATGGAGTTTTCCTGCTTTTATGCCACCGCCTTTGCTCTGCCCCCTCCTTTCTCTAGTTTAGAACCCCTAGATTCCTTCCCAGCTTAGCTAAGGAATATTTCTTTGCATTAGTGCTTTCCTGATTCCTCTATTCTAATTGTTAGCACTTTCTACGTCTAGAAACTGCTTGAAAATAATTTACACATACTTTCTGCTGCTCTTTGTTCATGTTGTATCTACCCAGGCAAATATAAATTCCTAGAGAATATCAACTTTCGTTTTGTCTTTGTATCCTATCACCTAGCATATTTCCCTGAACATTGTTGGTGCTTAAAAACACAGGCTGAATTGAATTTAGTCCTGGACAAGAAAATATCTCATGCATACAGTCAGGGTATTGACAGAATCATCTGCTTGGTTTACTAAAAATCATTCTCTGGAGTTCTGCACAGCGTTTACATTTACAGTACATTGCCACATTTGTCAAATATCTCTATTCTCAAGGGAATCCAGGACAAGATAAAGAGGTACAGAAATAAATATACTTAGAAACAATTCTTTTCTTTTTGGAGGGCAACTGGGCTTAAGTGACTTGCCCAAGGTCACACAGCTAGTTTGTGTGTGTGTGTGTGTGTGTGTGTGTGTGTGTGTGTGATTCTTATAACCAAACTGTTTTATCTGATCTAGATTTTGGATGGTAATGAATATGTTATGTTTATATATACTATGAGAAGGATATAGAAACCTGACAACTGTAACTAAGGCAACAGAGAAACCATTAATTGTCACTCTGCAAAGTAAGAATGATTTCATCTTCTTTATTCTATTTCTCATCGCTAATATGCACTGAACAAAAGGATTATCCAATATTCAGACCAATGAATAGTAAAAAAAAAAGTTTACAATTTGGTAAACCCCTCAGAATGTCTATTTTCCTTTAATATAGCTTATTTGTGTATGCTAAACACTTCAGAATGTCTGTTTTCCTTTAATGTAGCTTATTTTTGTAATGATACATTTTGGTAACATTTTAATTAGACAATTCCTTGATTTTATCGCCTTTTTATTAAGATACCTCATAAATAGTAGTAATGAAATGTGTAACACTACCGGTCTAGTTTTTATAAGCAATTTTTCAGTTATATTTTCTCATCCAAATTTGTCATTAACTTACTTTTCTATGGAAAGAAGATAATTAAAATCTCATTGTCTGATATCAGATTAAAAAATATTTGGTGTGTGATGTTGATTAGCTCTGAGTTGGTATAAAAACCTCAGTGGATATAGGAGAGGAAATGGAGTATGTAAACAAGATTTAGAGAAAGAGGAGGTGTGTCTTTCCTTCTCTACCTTCAAAGTTCTATATTCCTAATAAGTTTCAGTGGTCCAGTCTTCCTTCTTTCCTTCCTTCCTTCCTTCCTTCCTTCCTTCCTTCCTTCCTTCCTTCCTTCCTTCCTTCCTTCCTTCCTTCCTTCCTTCCTTCCTTTCTTTCTTTCTTTCTTTCTTTCTTTCTTTCTTTCTTTCTTTCTTTCTTTCTTTCACTTTTTCCCTCTCTCTTTCTTTCTTTCTTTCTCTTCCTTCCTTCCTTGTTCCCTCTCTCCCTCCCTCCCTTCCTTACTTCCTCTCTTCCTTCCTCCCTTCCTTCCTCCCTTCCTTCCTCTTTTCCTCCCTCCCTCCCTCCTTCCCTCCATCCCTTACTGCCTCCCTTCCTTTTATCCTTCCTCCCTCCCTCCCTTCCTCCTTTCCTCCTTTCCCCCTTCCTCCCTTTTTCCCTTTCTTCCTTCCTTCTTTTTCTTTCTTCCACAATTCACTTAAACAAAATATAGTTTTTACCACTTCACATGAATGAAATGATAAGAGACTCTTTCTGATAAGAGATTTTCCCAAGTAAAATGTAAGACCCTTAAGTTCAGATAATATATCTATATATCCTATGATACTTAGCAAGTCATTGTAAATAATAGGTGGACAATGAACATCTTTTGAATATCTAACACAACTTTGAGCATTGATGTAGATATTCAAGTTGCCATTTCTGCCTCCAGTAACTACCAGTGATAAATGACTAAGAAAGTGACTGATAAATGTTTTTGAGGGGTTTTAGAATGATGTGGCACACAAACACAAAGGAAGTTAATGCTACATCTTAAAAGCAACTATAGTTGATTGGAGTTCATTGACTCATAGGTATAAAAATCTTCAAGGCTCTTAGTAATCATACAATTTAACCCATTTACTTCTCTTATGAAGGAAATGTGGCCTTGAGGTCCTAAATGACTTGTGAAACATCACAGAGCTAGAAAATAATAAAATGGGATTCAAAACTTAGTCCCCTAGGATTCCATTTCCAGTATTTTTCTCACCATATTAATGCTACCTCTTTCACTAATGGTTATCTCTCCCTTCCCCTCAATACACAAATACTACAGGATCTGTCATTTCATCAGCATGGGGAACTTCTAGTGTGGGAACTCATCCCATCAACCCTTTTGTGATTTAGTATAATGGCCAGGGACTGATGCTGAGGCATAGATAGCTTAAATGACTCACCCAGGCTCACACAGCTAGTAAGAAATTTTATTTCAAGCCATTTTTTTTCCTGACTCCAAGCCAAGCATTCTATACATTACAAAATTATGCCTTTACATATTATTTTTTTTCACCTGTCATATGTATTGAAGTTAATTTAGTAGGCAATGATTTTTTTTTTGTTACATCAATATGTAAGGAGGTGGCTAGTGAATAAGGCTCCAGTTCTGGAGTCAGGAGTACCTGAGTTCAAATCTGACCTCTGACACTTAACACTAGCCATGTGTAATGCGAATGTAAATTTTAAAGATCTTCCCTGCCCCTAGGCTAA
>NW_027185698.1:3458086-3497090 GCF_028583685.1 Petaurus breviceps papuanus
GTAGCTGCAAACCCTGAGGACGCTTGGGGTGCTTGCTGCTACAAAATATTTTGAACCTGGGAAGTTGCCTTTGCTTGATATTATATTACATTATGGCGTAGTCTGTAAGGAGTACAAAGCATAGTGCCTCTATTTGTTCCAGGATCCATGGCCATTTAGATTGAGATTGTAAGGCCAAGGATCCTGGAGGGGTGGAATATGATAGTAATGGCAATTAAAGATTCCCCTGTATTGGCTTGGTTTTCAAATTGATTGTATTAAAACCCAGAGTTTGTTAATCCCACCTGTGGGATGGGCTTGTTGATGTGAAAAGAAAGTCCTGAAGTGGGAGGAGCTGGTGATGTAGATTTGGAGAGACAAGAGAGAGGCGGAAGTTCTTTTTGGAAGCAGCACCTCGTGGAGAGAGAGAGACTAAGAGATTGCTGGTGGCCGCTTTGAATTGCCCTGGACTTTTGAGACCTGCCCCCTGAGCTGCCAAGGACTGAGGAGACATGGCTGTTTTGCTGGTACTTTGTCTGTCTGTTTTGATGTTATTTTGCCAGATTTGTCCACTGGTGAAAGACTGTCCTGTTGAAGAAGTCCTGGAACCTGGCATTTGGTTAAGAAGGCCTGAGACTGTCCTGCAGACAGAGAGTGAATACTGTCCACTGGTGAGGGACAGTACTGTTGTTGCAGGGGTCTGGAGACTGTCCGGCAGACAGAATGAATACTGTCCACTGGTGAAGGACAGTGCTGTTGTTGCAGGGGTCTGGGAGCCTTTCTGTTGGTTCAGAAGCCCTGAAGAAGGATTTTCTTGTTGTATGTTTACAGAAATCCTGGGAGAGGGCTTTGCTAATGTGTTCAGGGGTTCTAGGACTGTTCTACAGACAGAGGATAAATTCATGAAGGGACTGGCAATGTATCTTATGGCCTTGCTAAGCCTTGTCTCCCCAGGAACTAAGATTACTGAGAACTTGCCTCATGTCAAGATGAAGAAAAGACCTCCATTTGGGTATTAAGTGCTGTGTTTAAACTTGATGTAACTCTGGGGTAGATTCAATTGTGATCCTAGGGGTGGGGAACTTTTGACCTTATTGTGCTCTGTGATTGACAAATGAATGTATTTTACTTATGTTTGGAAACTAATCTCCATTTGAGAAGAGGGGCTTTGTGGTGGACTTAATTAAGGTATAGCCTAGGGGTGGAGAAGTATTTGGAACAGAGACTTTGTAATTGATTGAATGATTGGAAAGTCCTGGGGTGGGGTAGGCCTTGGAGATGATTTAATCACACTTAGTAAATGCTGTATTTTAGATGATGTCATGTTTTGATCTTCTCTGTTCTTGGTTTGTCACTGAATAAAATAGAGAGCACCTATGCTGGTATTTTGAACCTGGGAAGTTGCCTTCTTTTGGCATTACATTACACCATGTGACCTTGGGCATGTCACTTTACAACATTTGCCCTGCCTTCCCCCCTCCAAAAAGACCAAAAGAAATATGTAAGGAAATGTGAGGATTATCTGTATTATTTAAACTCTAGACTTTGCTCCTTTTTTCTTTGGAATGAATCTTCCAAATAGAAGATAATAGGTTTCCTATTTGTCCATCAAATGTTAATTTTTATATGATAATTTCTTCAATCAAATAATTATTTTAGTTGTTAGCCAGAACAGTTTTCATTTAGGCCAGATATAGTATCTTAATGTTTACAAAATAACTTCCAGAACTAAAGCTGCAAAATGAGCAAATGCTGCTTTTTGAAGACTAAACCTTTAATATTTATACATGTATGTGTATGTTATATATATTTACATATATACAAATATGTGTATATACACATACATATATACATAATTGTTCAGTAATCCACACTATAGAATATACAACCACGAAATTCATAATTATTACATTAAAAAAATATAAAAAACATATTAAATCTTTCTTTTAGATTAGCCAGGAGGCTAAGTATGTATTGTCAAGTGCAGAAAAGGTACAAAGAAATTAACTCTTAAATTAGACATGTCACCTGAATGTAGTTAACACACCAAGAAAACAGCAACAATCACAACAAATAGAATCAAGAATGGTAAACACATTTCCCTACTGTGAACTTGTAAAAGTTGGATTGTTTTTTTGCCATTATTGCTCCCAGGAAGACTGTATCCAGGTACTTCCAACTTTTATCCCTGCCATTACACAGCAGATGTAACTTTTCAAGTGTTATCTTAGGCAACATCTTATCATTGATTAGTATCTGAGCTAGCTAATGCTGCAGGAAAGCATAAAAGCATTCCCATTTGAATAAATGAAAAACTAAGTGCTAAATGTTTTCCAACACTTTGTGTTTCTTGTTTTAGTTTCCTTTATTGGATTACATTTTTTTTATGACATAGAGGAAACTTTATCAGAGATTAAACAATGATCTGTGGGCCCCACTTAGAATGGCTTTATTTTATGAGCTCTGTACTATATACGTAATTTCTCATACCCACTTTTTTCTTCCAAAGTTATGACCTTCAACTGGTAAAAGTAATTGCAATGCCCCTTGTGCTGACTTATAAAGGACTGTGTTTTCTTACTCTATTCCTTAAAAAGAGTTACATTATGTCAATATCTCATTGGATTTATATGCCCTTTGAATTTTACACTTTCCTCTCAAGTGTTTAATGAGGTTGGTTTATCCTAGGAAGGATTAGCCTGGAGATAATTTAAAAGAGACCTACAAGTAAAAGGGATAATTTAATCTGTTTTGCCCAAGAAGACAAGTATAAGTGGGTGGTTGTAGAGATGCATTTGAGCTCCAAACAAAGGATTTCCAATAAACTACCACTAATCCCCTCCCCACCCCACCCATATGTAATGAACTGCATCAAAGTATAGGGAAGGGGTAACTGGAGATTTTAAGCCAAGGCTGTGACCAGTTGTTGAGTATGCTCTCTCTGTGTGTGTGTGTGTGTGTGTGTGTGTGTGTGTGTGTTACCAGAGAAGATAGTGGAGGAAGGAAGACATAAAATGACATGAAATGAGAAGAGGAAAAGACAAAAGAGTTTTTTCAGCAAATGTCCTCTTTTTTTTTTTAATAAGATGATTTCCTCAGAGAGACTGAGAGAAAGAGGCATCATGGGAGACTTGAAGAGGTACAAGAATGGTTTAGAACAGTCACCAGGGAGAGTATGGTAGTGAATGAATTAGGTACTTAGGCATGAAGGGAATGATTGCCTTTGTGAGTGCTCAGCTGAGATTAGATAACAAATCTGACCCAATTTTTTGGTGTTGTTATTTCTTTTTTTCCCTCATTTAAAAATATATTTTTTAAAGCAATTGGGGTTAAATAACTTGCTCAAGGTTACATGGCCAGTTATTTCTGCGTGTGGTGCTAAGTATCTGAGCCTGGATTCAATTCCAGGTCATCCCAGCTCTGGGGCCAGTGCTCTTACTCACTGTGCTACCTGGCTGCCCCTAAAAATATTTTTTATTTAAAGTTTTGAATCTGAAATTCTATTTCACCCTCACTCCACCCCCTCCCCCAAGATGGCAAACAATTAGATATAGGTTATACATGTGAAATTATGTGGAATATTTCCATATTAGTCATTTTGTATAAGAAGACTTGAATGAAAGAAAAAAGAAGGAAAGGAAGTGAAAAATAGCATGCTTCACTCTGTATTCAATTAATATCAATTCTTTTTCTGAAGGCAGATAGTAGTTCTTTGGGATTGTTTTGGATCATTGTGATGTTGAGAATAGCTAAGTCATTCACAATTCTTCATCAAAAACATTGCTCTTACTGTGTACAAGTTTCTCTTGTTTCTGTTCAGTTCACTGTGTATCAGTTTGTGCAAGTCTTTCCATGTTTTTCTGAAATTATCCTGCTTCTCATTTCTCATAGCACAATATTGCATTACACTTATATATGACAGCTTGTTTAGCCATTGCCAACTTGCTGTGTATCCCTTTAATTTCCATCTAGTTCTTAGCCAGCAAATAAAGAGTTGTTATAAATATTTTTTTGTAAAGATAGGTCCTTTTTCAATTCTTTGGATGTCTATGGTATATAGACCTAGCAGTGGTATTGTTCAGTCAAATGGTATGCACAGTCTTATATCCCTTTGGGCATAGTTTCAATTGCTTTCCAGAATGGTTGGGTGAGTTCACAACTCCACCAAGAGTACAGTAGTGGTCCAGTTTTCCTATATTACTTCCTACATCCACTTTCCTTTTTTATCATATTAACCACTCTGATGAATGTGAAATGGTACATCAGAGTTGTTTTGATTTGCATTTCTCTGATCAATAATGATTCAGAGAATTTTTTTCATATAATTACAGATGGCTTGATTTCATTATTGAAAACTACCTGTCCATATTATTTGACCATTTACCAATTGGGGAATGACTTGTCTTTTTATAAATTTGATTCAGTCCTCCATATATTTGAGAAATGAGGCTTTTATCAGAGATACTTGTTGCAAAAAGTTTTCCCAGTTTTCTGTTTCCTTATAATTTTGGTTGCATTGGTTTTGTTTGTGCAGAAACTTTTTAATTTTATATAAATAAAAATGATCTATTTTACATCTTGTAATGCTCTTTGTATCTTCCTTGGTCCTGAATCCCTTATCCATAAATCTGACAGATAAACTCTTCCATGCTCTCTTAATTTGCTTGCGGTATCACCTTTTATGTGTAAATCATGTACCCATTTTGTCCTTATATTGGTATATGGTACAAGATGTTAGTCTATGCCTAGTTTTTGACATACTGTTTTCTAGTTTTCCTTACAGTTGTTTTTTCACATAATGAGTTTTTGTTCATAAAGCTTGGATCTTTTGGTTTATCATACACTAGATTACTGTGGTCATTCATTATAATGTAATTTTATCTAATCTATTCCACTGATCCACTGCTCTATTTCTTATCCAACTCATGATTGTTTTCACAATTACCACTTTATAATACAGTTTGAGATCTGGTATGGTCAGAACACCTTCTTTCACATTTTTTTCATTGATTTCCTTGATACTCTTGAGCTTTTGTTCTTCCAGATGAATTTTTTCCCTTGGCTCTATAAAATATATTTTTGACAGTTTGATTAGTATGGCACTGAATAAATAGATTAATTTAAGTAGAATTGTCATTTTATTAGATTGACTCAGCCATGGGCAATTAATATTTTTCCAATTGTTTAGATCTTTTTTGGTTTAGTTTTAAGGGTGTGTTTATATAGTTTGTGTTTATATATATATAACATATAATATAATATATTACATATAATGTGTTTATTTACATATAGGTTGTATTTATATAGTTTCTACATTAGTCTTGACAGGTAGACATCCAAGTATTTTATATTGTCTATGGTTATTTTATTTTTTTATTTTTAAATATTATTTTATTTTGTTTTTTCTTTTTGATTTTTTAAGGGGGGAGGGCAGGGCAATTGGGGTTAAATGACTTACCTAAGGTCACAAGGCTAGTAAGTGTTAGGTGTCTGAGGCCAGATCTGAGCGCAGGTCCTCCTGACTCCAGGGCCAGTGCTCTATTCACTGCACCACCTAGCCGCCCTTGTTTATTTTAAATGGAATTTCTCTTTTTATCCCTTGCTGCTGGACTTTGTTGGTAATATATAGAAATGTTGATGACTTATGTTTCTTTATTTTTTATCCTACCACTTTGTTGAAGTTGGTAATAATTTCAAGTAGTATTTCAGTTGATTATGATTTTTTAAGTTTAACATCTTATTATTTATAAAGAGTGATAATTTTGTTTCCTTGTTGCTTATTCAAATTCTTTTAATTTATTTTTCTTCTCTTAGTACTATAGCTAACATTTCTTGTACAGTATTAAAGATAGAGGTAATAATGGGCACCCTTGCTTCACTCCTCATTGTACTGAGAAGGCTTCTAGCTTATGCCCACTACAGATAATGCTTGCTGATGCTTTTAGATAAATATTACTTTTCATTTTAAGGTAAGTTCCATTTATTCCTATTCCTTCCATACTTTTTAATAGGAATGAGTGCTATATTTTGCCAAAGTGTTTTCTGCATCTATTGAGATAATAATATGATTTCTGTTGGGTTTGTTATTGATATGGTTATTTATGCTAATAGTTTTCTTAATATTGAACCAGCCCTGCCTTCCTGGTATAAATCCCAAATCATAGTGTATGATCCTTGTGATATACTGCTGTAATCACTTTGCTAGTATTATATTTAAAATTTTTGCATCTATATTCATTAGGGAAATTGGTCTGTAATTTTCTTTCTCTGTTTTGGCTCTTCCTGGTTTGGGTACCAGTGCCATGTTTATGTGATAAAATGAATTTGATAGAACTTTACCTATTTTTCCAATTAGTTTATATAGTATTGGAATTAGCTCTTCTTTAAATGTTTGGTAGAATTTGCTTGTGAATCTAGCTGGTCCTGGGGATTTTTTTCTTAGGAAGTTCATTGATGATTTATCCTTTCTCTAAGATTAGGTTATTTTATTTCTCCTGTTAATCTGAGTAATTTATATTTTTGTAAATATTCATTTTATTTAGATTATTAAATTTATTGGTATATATTTCAGCAAAATAGCTCCTAATCATTGACTTAATTTCTTTTCTTTTGTGTTGAATCCACCTCTTTCAATTTTGATACTAATAATTTGGTTTTCTTCTTTCCTTTTTAAAATCATATTAACCAAGATTTTATCTATTTTATTTTTTTTCACATAACTAGCTGCTAGGTTTGTTTATTAGTTCAGCTTTTAAACTCTCAAAGATATTAATGTCTCCTTTGATTTTCAGAATTTCTAATTTGATATTTAATTGTGTAGCTTAAAATTCTTCCTTTTCCAGCTTTTTTTAGTTGCATGTTCAATTCATTGATCTGCTTTTTCTCTGTTTTATTGACATAGACAATTAGAGATACCAATTTCCCCTTAAGTACTGCTCTGACTTCATCCCATAAATTTTGGTATGTTGTCTCATCATTTTCTTTAATAAAATTATCAGTTGTTTCTATGATTTGTTCTTTGGCCTACTTATATTTTTAGGATTAGATTTTTTAATTTCAAATTAATTTTTATTCTCTCTTTCCATTGTTCATTATTGAAAGTAATTTTTATTGCATTATGATCTGAAAATAATGTTTACTATTTCTACTTTTCTGCATTTGGTTGTGAGGTTTTTATAACCTAATACATGGTCAATGTGTAGGTACCATATACTGCAGAGAAAAAGGTATATTTCTTTGTTTTCCCATTGAATTTTCTCCAGAGATCTATCATATCTAACTCTTCCAGAAATTTGTTCACCTCCTTAATTTCTTTCCTGTTTATTTTTATGAGATTTATCTGTTTCTGTGAGGGGAAAGTTAAGGTCCCCCACTAGTACAGTTTATTACTTATTTCCTCCTATAACTCATTCAATTTCTCCTTAAAAATTATGAAGCCATATTATTTGGTGCATATATGCTTTGTATGATATGACTTCATTTTCTATGGTACCTTTCAACAAGATATAGTTTCTTTATATCTTTTAATTATATCTATTTTTATTTTTGCTTTGTATGAGATCATGATTGCTTCCCCTGCTTTCTTTGCTTCAACTGAAGCATGATGAATTTTTCTCCAATCCCTTACCTTTATACTGTGTGTGTGTCTCTCTGCTTCAAATGCTTTATTAACTTCTGATTTACACCATCCATTTCCGCCAGATTTTGAGTTACAAATTTTCTCCCTATTTCTCCCCCACCCACCACCCCAAAATAGCAGTCCCACAGGCTATCCCCTCCTCCAGTCTGCTCTCTCCCACATTTTCCCCCATACCCCTTTCCACTTTTCCAGTGGATCTCTATGCCTCAGTGCCTGCACATCCCATTTCCCAATTACATGTAAGATGGTATTAATAATGGTGTGTGTATATATATACACACACACACACACACACACACACACATATACATACACACACACACACACACACACACACACACACACATATATACACATTTGAATATTTGATTTCAAAACTTTCATTTCCAGAGTCATTCCCCTCCTTCCCCATCACTCACCCCTACTGGGAAGATACGCAGTTCAGTATAGGTTGCACATGTGTGGCTAATGCAAAATGATAACATAGTAGATACATTGTAAAAGACTGATTACACTTCCCTCCCTCCCATCCCACCTCCCACCTACTCTACTCTCTACTTTGATCCAGTCTATTTTCAAAACTGAGTGCTGCTAACCTCCCTCCCCCCCCGCCCTCCCCCCCCTCCCCCCCCCCCCCTCTCCCCCCCCCCCCCCCCCCCGTTCTCCCGGAGGGTGAGATACCATATTTAGTGTGTATTTCACTCCTTCCTCAAGCCAAATTCAATGGAAATAAGGTTGACCCATTCCCTTTTGCCTTCCTATTCTTCCCCTCCATTGTAACCATTTTCCCTTGCCTCTTCTGTATGAGATAGTTTACCCCAATCTGTCTCTCCCCATCTCCTCTCATTATATTCCTCTCACCTCTTAATTTCACCTTTTAAGTATCATTCCTTCCTGTTAAATTGGTCCTGTGCCCTCTATTTATGTATACCTGTAAACATATATACACACATTCACATATGTATTCACATGCCCATATACCCTCATATATATATAAATACACACACACACACACACACACACACACACACACACACACATATATATATATATATATATATATATATATATATATATATTTCTAGTTCTTTCAACTACTGAGAAAAGTTTCATAAGTTACAATTATTGTTTTTCCATGTAGGAATGTTAATAGTTCAACTTTGATAAGTTCCTTATGATTCCTTTTCCCTGTTTACCTTCTCATGCTTCTCTTACTTCTTGTATCTGAATGTCAAATTTTCTATTCAACTCTGGTTTTTTTCAGCAAGAATGCTTGAATGTCCTCTATTCCACTAAATGACCATATTTTCCCCTGAAACATGATACTCAGTTTTCCTGGGTAGGTGACTCTTGGTTTTAATCCCAGCTCCTTTGCCTTCCAGAATATCATATTCCAAGCCCTTCGATCCCTCAGTGTAGAAGCTGCCAGATCCTGGGTTATCCTGATTGTGTTTCCACAATATTCAAATTGTTTCTTCCTGGCTGCTTGTAATATTATCTCCTTAATCTGGGAATTCCGGAACCTGGCTATAATATTCCTAGGAGATTTTTTTTTTGGGGGGGGGGATCATTTTCAGGAGGTGATTGGTGGATTCTTTCAACCTCTATTTTGCCCTCTAGTTCTAAAACATCAGGGCAGTTTTCTTTGAGAACTTCCTGGAGGATGATTTCTAGGTTCTTACTTTGGTCATGGCTTTCAGGCAGTCCAATAATTTTTAAATTCTCTCTCCTGGATCTATTTTCCAGGTCAGTGGTTTTTCCCATGAGATATTTCACATTGCCTTCTATTCTTTCATTCGTTTGGATCTGTTTAACAACATCTTGATTTCTCATAAAGTCACTATCTTCCATTTGCTCCAATCTAATTCTGAAGCAATGATTCTCCTCATTGAGCTTTTGAGATTCTTTTTCCATATGGCAAATTCAGCTTTTTAAGGCATTCTTCTCCTCATTGCCTTTTTGGGCCTTCTTTGCCATTTGAGTCAGTCTATTTTTTAAGGTATTATTTTCCTCAGTCAGGCTGTTCACTCTCATTTCATAATTTTCTTGCATTGTTCTCATTTCTGTTCCCAATTTTTCCTCCACTTCTCTTATTTGGTTTTCAAAATCTTTCTTAAGGTCCTCTATGGCCTGTAACCAGCTTGTATTTTCCTTTGAAGCTTTTGGTGCAGGAGTTCTGACCTCACTGTTTTCCTCCTGTTCCATGCTTTGCTCCTTTTTGTCCCCAAAATAGGAGTGTATTGTTGGAATCTTTTGTCTGCTTTGTTTCCTTTGCCTGCTCATTTTGCCACTGAATTACTTGACTTTTGGGTTTTTTGCCACAGTAGGACTCTGCCACCAGACAGGGGAGTTTTCGTCCCAAACACTGGGGTTTTCTCAGTTGCTGGAGGTATTAGATGGGTGCCTTCTCTGAGGTCTCCACATGCTCTGGCAAGCTGAACATACACCCCAGATCCTCCACCCTAGACTGCAATCCAGATCCAAGCAGGTTAAAGCAAGAGCGATTACCCCTCAGACTGATGCTTGGTTCCCCAACACTCTGCAGGCCAAGAGCTGAAGCTTCCACATGGCACCAGCTGGCTTTGCTGGCGTCTCAGTGGCTTTTCGCCCTGGGGGTAAAAGCCATGCACTCCCACTTACTGGTCCCAAAGTCCAGACTGCACTGACCTCTCGCTTTGTCCTTTGTTTCTATGTGTTGATAAATCTGGAAACGGCCACAGCTGCTCCTGATCTGGAGTCCCTCTGGCAGGCGGCTTGTCAGGGCCGCCCTGGGGCTAAAGCCTCCGCGTGGGGCTGGGCTCGGCCCCCAAATCACCGCGCTGGATTCCTGCCGGCCTGCCGGGGTGTCCTCAGCTGGAATTTAGCTTCTCTGTGTCATTTTGTGGGTTCTGCAGCTCCAAAGTTTGTTTAGAGTCCCCTTTTTCCATGGATTGGGGAGGGTGGAAGCTGGAGCTGAGGGAAGGTCGTGTTTCTACTCTGCCATTTGTCTCCGCCCCCCAAAGTCATATTTTAAATCTAATTTTCAAGTTTTAGGAGGTACTGAGTCACCAAAGAACTCCTGTCAAGTCTCATTGAACTCATGGTTGGTCATTTGGGCAGTTTGACCCAATGGGCATTCAAAAAATCTGGCAATCTTGAACACATGTACTGGGTTTCTCAGGGTGAGCAACTTGCCAAGATCAAGTTCTAATCATTTTTCTGAGAATGACCTTGAATGATATGGGTTGATGGGATGGCAAAGCATACATAAACATTACAAAGTTATAAAGGGTGAAAAAAGTCAACTGTTAACAGACAAGGTAAAATGTTACAAATGATTTCTCTACCACACCTAATACTGCTAGGAAAGTATTGCTGCTATTGTCCTTTAATAGCTGGAAGCTCTTAATTTGATAATTTGACCTTAGTTTGATTTTCCAGTTTTCAAGAGAATTGGTGATTCAATATGTAAACAAAGAATGTTATTAAACTTAATAGAAGTGCAAATGTTTTGTCTACATGGGAAAAGAATCTCCCAAAATGAGGGTTACTTTTGGTGATTCCAGTAAACAATAAATAACAAATGAGTCTAATTCCAAACAGGGTCTTGGTTCATCTCTTTGCATTGCTTCTAGAAGAAGAAATTCATACCTCAATGGTATTTCAAAATATGAGTGGTGCTGAAGCACTCTTTGTGAGCCATTGCTCATGAAAAAGTCATCTATAATTAAAAATACCACAACCTCTGGAACAGGCATCCCCTATAGAACATAGAGAAGGATGGAGAAATTATCTATCAATGACTTTGCAACAGAACATTGTCACTGCCCAAATCCTATCATGTAAGCTTTGCCTTTCAAACTGATGGCAACTTTGCAGCATGATCTCCTATGTAAACTTCCCCAAGGGTACATATAACATGAGTGAAGATAGATGCAAAACACAATGAAAATCATTCCAGTAACAAGAAACCTCACAACTGCTTTGATTGGACACACACCACTCTCCCATGCCCCTCTAGCTCTCCCTCTGGACAGGACAATCAGCTCTGCACTGTCACTACCTATTTAGAAACAAACCTCTGAAGTCTGGTCATATCTTTTTATAGTCATGAAGCAGCCTGGTAAGGGAGAGTGATTGTCAACAACTGCTGTTCTCCTACCCTACATATGAAGTACCTTAACTTTTTAGACTTTAGTATCATAGTGGCATGGAGTTTCTTACCCCTCTCTTTCTCCTTAATCCCATCCCACTACTTATCAACATTTTGACGCCGAATTTAAAATTCAATCCCCCTTGTCTACTTGGATTTTTTTCTTTCTGGCTTCCTTCTTTGTTTCTTCTCTTCCACTTGGGGTCCCTTTATCTGCAGAGCATAGAAAGGATTTCTTTAAATTCTTTCAATTTCTTCTCTTTCAGAGAAACCAGGTGCATTTATTGTAAAAATAATTACCTCAGGTGGTTTCCCTAACAGGATACTTAAAGGATGCTCTAATCTTCTTGTCTTTTTTATTGGGCAAACTGTACCTTGTGAATCACAACTGAAAAGTACTTTTTAAAGCTTAATTTTATTGATACCTTTTGTTTTCATGCACCTTCCATTTCTGAATCTATCCTTTCTCCCTCCCTCAATAATAAATCATCCCTGAAATTAAGATTGAAAAAAGACCTGTAAATTTCCGTAAGACTCCTACCTCTTAGAGCAGTGGGAAGGGAGTAGAATTTTCAAGTTAGAGGACTTGTGTTCAAATTCCAGTTCTGCCAATCACTGTCTATATGACCTTGGGCTATAGTCACTTAGATAGTCTAGAACATCCCTTCCTTAATTGTAAAAACAGGGCTTGAGCCTAGATGTCCTCTAACATCCTTGTCATTTCTGTATCTGTCTAAAATAGTCCATTCATCTTTTGGGGGCAGCTAGACCTGGAGTTAGGAAGACTTGAATTCAAATATGACTTCAGAAACTTACTAGTTGTGTGATCCTGGGCAAGTCACTTAATGCTGTTTGCCTTAGTTTCCTCCTCTGTAAAATGAGCTGGAGAAGTAAATATCAAATTATTCTTATATTTTTGCCAAGGAAACACCAAAAAAAGTCATGAAAAATTGTACACACCTGAAAAATGACTAAACAACTTTCTATAAAGTGCCATTGCAAACTCTTTTCATCTCTACATGGTTATTGTTGGGAAACTGATTAAATGAAAATCCTTTTAAAATTGGTTTTAAGCCAGTTTAGCTGATCTTTTACTTGGTAACCTCAGCTACTTCGTTAAGTTATTATCAATTAGTAGACATTTAGTAAGTACCATATTAATGGACTATAGGCCATACTTTCTCCTCCTTATCCCATGGTTTTTTTTTTTTAAAGCAATTGGGGTTAAGTAACTTGCTCAAGGTTACACGGCCAGTTATTTCTGGGTGTGGTGCTAAGTATCTGAGCCCGGATTTGATCCCCAGGTCATCCCGACACTGGAGCCAGTGCTCTTATGTGCTGTGCTTCCTGGCCGCCCCATTATCCCATGTTTCATGAGATTCTAGGAATATAGGTATCACAACTGGAAGCATTCTTAGAGGTCATGTAGTTTAATCCCCCCCTTTTTGAGCTGAACTAATTAAGTGCCTTGACCAAATGAAAAACACAAACAAAACAAAATCCAACAACAATAGTATTTGAGCTCAGATCCTTTGATTATAAACCTGTTTTTTCTCTGTACTTCCATTGAACACAGATAACAATGTCACAGATGAGAAAGCTTGAATGTAATGCCACATATACCATTGGAGGTAGCACATCAGTGAACTTATGGTAGCACTGAAGAATTATTTTTCAAATGTAATGAAATAGAGTGAATCTTAGACTTACGGAGTGAATTCTGTTTAGGCAACTCTGTGGGGGTAGGTAGGGCATTGTTCTTCCTCCATACATAGCTGGAGGAAGTAATAAGAGAGCTTCTAACTTCCACATGTCAAGAACAAGGGCGAACTAATTACTGAATGCAAACTAGATTTTGCAGTGAATAGAGCATGGATACATAGTAAAAAAAAAACAAAACCTGACTTCAGGTCCAGCCTCAGGCACTTAATTTGCTATGGCCAAGTCACAACCTATCTTTGCCTCAATTTCCTTATCTTTAAAATGGAGGTGATAATAGCACCTGCCTCCCAGGGTTGTTGTGAGGAATACATGAGATAATACTTTTAATAATACTTTGTAAACCTTAAAGCACTAAATAAATGCTAGTTATTATTATTACTGTTATTATTAATTAGTGGTATTTTGGGGAGTCAAGATATTTCTTGGGAAGTATCTATTATATAAAACCAAAATGTATTAATATATTTTTAAAAATTTTAAATGCAAAAGTTAATGAAACAAGACCTATGAAGTTCATCCTAAGACTTTGATTCTATTCTGTGATTGCATTTTTAAATAATGTCCTTCAAAAAAGACCCTCAAGGTAGATCACGGCATGAAACAGAGATCGGTAAGAAACATAAAATGGTTGCCACTAAACCATATATACAGATCTCTGAGATTGCATATTGACTTTGGAAATCACATATTATCATGAACTATGTTTTATTGTATTATTATTTATTTGTTCAGTATTTCATAATTACATTTCAAACTGGTTGCTGCTGACCATGTATTCAGCACCTCTAAGTTAGATTGTTTACTATGCCCCTTCCTCTACTCTAACTTGCCAGTATAGAAAATTTTTCATTTTTAAGGTGAGGATGCAAGAGAGAGAGAGAGAACTACCCATCAAACAAACATAGATCTCAGAAACAATAGATGTACTTCCATACCTGTACAGGTTGGATTAGTTGGCCCCTGGGCACCACTTCTGAATTGCAGGAATTTCTCATTTTGATTTGTATGTAAATCAGATTTTTGCAGTTAGAATGCATTGATTTCAAGTGATAATATAAACCTGTGTGTAACTCTTCAATCCTTTGTCTTTATTTCTTAGGTAGCTTCCATTGATTGTGTCTCCTAATACAATTCATTTAAAAGAAAATTCTGATCTTAAATACTCCAAAGGGTATAATTAGTATAATTTTACAGTTGTATATATACATGTATATAAATACGTTTGCATTTATGCATACACACATACCTTTCCCTCTCAAAATCTTAATACTTTCAAAGACATTACCTATATTGAAAATAGAATAACTGGATACTTAATATTTACCTCCTGGAAAGTTGCTGGAAATTAATGAAAGTCTCTATATTCCTACATTGCTTAAAGTGTGACTTGTCTCAAAGTGTTTCCATGGTCCTGAACAAAAGCTCAAACTAAGGTTTTAGAAACAAAATGTAGGTTCTGCTCACACTCTAAAAATAGTCTTAAGATTTGGCAAAGGGGATTATTATCTTGTATGACCTAGTTCATTCATCACAATGAAGTTTCAATGGGCAGCGCTGTACAGTTTTTCTATTTGTCATTGTCCAAATGAAAAGTTTTAGCCTTAAAAGGAGGAAATGCTATATAAAAAATACTGCACTTGTCCTGTGCCTACTTACCAGGAAGCAATAGGTACACCTAAATACATTTCTTCAAAAAAGATAGTGTCATCTATTGATATCAGTGCTATCACTGGAACTCCTTCTTTATTAGTGATACATTGTAAGTATCTTGCGCTACAGTATCATTCCTGAGTGTTTGCGTATTAGTTAATCATTCTCTAATAGACTCTATATTTCTTTTGCATTCTTGAAAGACAAGTCTGGGAAAACACTGATTATTCAAGTCTTTCCTTTAAAAAAAAAACATTAAAAAGCTCTTTGGATTGGAGATTATCCTACTGATAAATTTATATTCCCATGTGTCTAACCCGAGGTTGTGTACATCTTCCTTTTGGTTAGGGGGAAAAAAAAAACAAATATCAATCCAATGAATTTATCAAAAATGTTTGTTAAACATTTACTATAATAATAACTAGTATTTATATCATGCCTTTAGGTTTGAAAAATGCCATATATATATATTAGTTAACTCATTTGATCCTCACAACAATCCCCACTTTACAGATGAAGAAACTAAGGCTTAATCAGGTTACATGACTTGCCCAGGGTCCTAGATCTAGTAAATATCTAAGTCAGGATTAATCTAACTCAATGATCTAACTCAAGTCTTCTTGATCTACTAATGTTCCAGGAGCTGTTCTAATCTATCACCAAAAAAGAGTAAGGAAATGTTAATGGTCTTTTTAAGTGTTGATATATTTGCATGTAATCCTGATAATTTCACAATGATTCTATGTGCAGTATATTTTTGTGATTTGCATGTTGAACAAATTATACTCTACCTTTGGGGGATATATGCTTATTCAAGTATGAATGATTTCACACTTTAGTGAATTATTTCTGCTTGTCATATTTCCAACCATGATCAACAGATGTTCCCCAAATGCAGAATACACAATAAAGCATTACCTTTGAACTGTCAAATGTGAAACTATAAACAAAATTAAAAGGAAAAAGTAGACTCATGACATTATAAGTGCATCAGCAAGTTCTTCATGAATTGCTGAGCTCCCAGTAAAAGTTACCCCACGACTTTCTTACTAAATACTGACTGCGCTTCTAATCTTTTCTTCTACTATCAAAATTGTAGCTCTGCACTGGTGTGGTTGTAAATATTTAACAACTGGCTATCCAAAACCCCCACCCACCATACTTTTAAGTGTAATCCATAATATTAACATTTTCTCCTTCATTTCTTAATGATAAACAATTACATAATAAATCAAGTCATGATTCAGAGTTGCCAATTTCCAAGGTATAATTGTTCACACTGAATTTTTTTTTTAATTTTCACACTACTCATGTTGTAAAGAAGAAGGAGAACCACTGCGAGGAGGTATGAGAAAGAAGAAACAAAAAATAAAAAAGAGAGAAAATAGTATGCTTCAATCTGCATTCAGACTCCATAGCTATTTTTCTGGATGTGGATAGCATTTTCTATCAGGAGTCTTTTGGAGGGAGTTGTCTTAGTTTCTTGCATTGTTGAGAAGAGCTATGTCTATTAAAATTAATCATCACACAATGTTGCTGTTACTGTGTACAAAATTCTCCTGGTTCTACTCACTTCACTTAGCATCAGTTCATATAAATCTACCCAGGTTTTTCTGAAGCCTGCCTGCCTATCATTTTTTATGGAACAATAGTATTCCATTACATTCATATACCGCAACTCGTTCAACCATTCCCCAAATGATGGGTATCACCTCAATTTCCAATTCTTAGCCACCACAAAATAACTGCTATAAATATTTTTTGTACATGTGGGTCCTTTCCCCATTTTTATGATCTCTTTGGGATACAGACTTAGAAGTGGTATTACTGGGTCAAAGGGTATGCAGTTTTATAGACCTTTGGGCATAGTTACAAATTGCTCTCCAGAATGGTTGGATCAGTTCACACCTCCACCAACAGTGCATCAGTGTTCCATTTTTTCTACATCTTCTCCAACATTTACCATTTACCTGTTTTGACGTTAGCCAATCATGTTAGGTGTGATGTACCTGAGAGATATTTTGATTTACATTTCTCTAATCATAGTGAATTAGAGCATTTTTTCATATGGCTACAGATAGCTTTAATTTCTTCCTCTGAAAACTTCCTGTTTGTATCCTTTGATAATTTACCAATTGGGGAATGATTTGTATTCTTTTGCATTTCATAATGTTCTCTATCTCTTGTTTGGTTAAAAATTCTTCCGTTCTTCATAAATCTGACAGGTAAACTATTCCTTGCTCTCATAATTTGCTTATAGTATCTGCTTTTATATATAAAGCATGTACACATTTTGACTTTATCTTAGTATATGGTGCAAAATGTTGGTTTCTGCTGTACCATTTTCCAGTTTTCATTAGCAGTTCTTGTTAAATAATGATTTCTTATTCCTGAAGCAGGAGCCTTTGGGTTTACCAAACAGTAGGTTGCTATAGTCATTTACTATTGTGCCTTGTATACCTAACCTATTCCACTAATCTACTACTCTATTTCTTAGTCAGTGCCATGTAGTTTTGATGATTGCTGCTTTATAATACAACTTAAGATCTGGTACAGCTAGGCCAACTTCCCTTGCATTTCTGTTAATTAATTCCCTTGATATTCTGGACTTTTTGTTTTTCCAGATGAATTTTGTTATTGTTTTTTCTCATTCTAGAAAATACTTTTTGGTAGTTTGAATGGTATAGAACTGAATAGGTAAATTAATTTATATAGAATTGTCATTTTTATTATATTAGCTCAGCCTACACATGAGCAACTGATATTATTCCAATTATTTAGCCCTGACTTTATTTGTGTCAAAGCATTTTGTAATGTTTGTCTTGACAGGTGAAGTCCCAAATATTTTTTAATGTCTACAGTAACTTTAAGTGGAATTTTTCTTTCTACATCTTGCTGTTGGCCTTTGTTAGTAATACATAGAAAAATGTCAAGTATTTATGTAGGTTTATTTTAAATCCTCCAACTTTGCTAAAGTTAATTATTTCAAGTAGTTTTTAGTTCATTTTTTAGGATTTTCTACATATACCTCATATCATCTGCAAAGAGTGATAGCTTTGTTTCTTCTTTGTCTATTCTAATTCCTTCAACTTATTTTTCTTCTTTTATTGCTGAAGCTAACATTTCTAGTACAATATTGAATAACAGTGATGATAATGGACATCCTTCTTTCACTCCCAATTTTATTGGAAGTGCCTCTAGCTAATCTCCTTTACATAGAATGTTTGCTGATGGTTTTAGATAGATACTACTTATCATTTTAAGGAAGACTCCATTTATTCCTGTACTCTCTAGTGTTTTTTAACAGGAATGGGTGTTGTATTTTGTCAAAAGCTTTTTCTGCATGTTTTAAGATCATCATATAATTTCTGTTAGTTTTCTTGTCAGCATGGTAAATTTTGCTGATAGTTTTCCTAATATTGAACCAGCTCTGCATTCCTGATATAAATCTTACCTGGTCATAATATATTATCCTTATGATAAGTTGCTGTAATCTCTTTGCTACTATTTTATTTAAGATTTTTGCATCTATATTCTTTAGAGAAATTGGTCTATAATTTTCATTCTCTATTTTACCTCTTCCAAATTTAGGTAGAAGCACAATATTCATATCATAAAAAAGAATTTGGTAGGACTCCTACTTCCACACTGTAAATTTAACATTCTGCCCTCTTGAGTTGGAGACAGCTACATCACACTGTGGTTGTAACTCAATTTCAGTGTTATCTCTGATTTTATCAAGGAGGAGGAAGGAGAAAGAAATAAACATTTATAAGTGCCTGGAACCCTGTGAGATAGGTGCTATCATTGCCAGTTTAGAGTTGAGGAAATTGAAGGAAACAGTGGTTCAAGGTCACACAGCTAGTAAGTGTTTGAGGTTGTATTTGAACTCAGGTCTTCCTAACTCCAGGCCCAGATTTCTATCCACTGTGCCAAATAGCAGACTCTAAACTTATAGTCATTAATCTTTTTACTCATGTTCTTCTCCCTAAGGGCAACTATGACCTTACAACATCTACTGCAAATAAAAGGCAAGATAATACATTTTTTAATTGAGTTCATAATAGATAAACTCATGTTCAGAGTTAAAAAGCAGTAAAATTGGAGCTTAACAGTAAATGTCCTGAAATCACATGTGAAGGAAGGTGATTAAGATCTGAGCTAAGACTGGGCATATCTTGGTCTGGAAGAAAACGAGATTGGATATGAGGGGCTCATCTGGAAGCTTTTAGTCTCTAGGAACTCATGATATGTTTTCCCATGACTTCTAATGACAAACTGCTTAAAACAAAGAAACAAAACCACCTGAGAAATCCTATTTTTTAAAATGAAGACCTGTAGTGAGAGGTCCTATAAAATTAGGGTGTGGGATTAGATGATTTCTAGGGTCCCTGCCATCTCTAAAATTCTTATCCTGAAATCTAAGCATCCCCCCCACCATCACTTCCATTACTACTCCTGAAACTCCAGCTGTGCTATGAACCAATTCTGACATCTTTTCTCACCCCAAAGAACTCCATTAATGGGGTAACATTGGTGGAATATTTATTTTCACTAAACCTAGCAACCTAAAGTACATAAACCTCTTTATTTTTTATTGTGTTTTAATATGCTTATTTTCCTTTGTAATCCTTTGAGTTTTATCCATTTTAAAATATTATTCAGAGAAGGGGTTCATAGACTTCAGTGAACTGAGAGATAGGTCCATGAACCCCAAAGATGAATAATCTCTGCTCCAAAGCAATCAAGGGAACTTTCAGATTCTGAAATTAATTGGTGGACTTTAAACCTTTCTTACAGGTAGCCCTGGTGCCTCCAAAGTCCTTAATTGTTTCAATGATAAAATTACTTATCATATATACTCACCATCAGAAGGAATAGATATAATCAACATATTTATTACTACCTACTTTCCCCAAAGTTTAATTGTCCTTCCTAGCTGGCCCCAGGGTAGTTTTAGACAGTAACTATATTTAATAGTCTATTAAATTATTTGCAGGCAAGTCATTCAAGGTTGCTCTAAACACCAAATCTCCTGCTTGTAATTTCACCATTATAGCTTTTTAACTTGGAGCCTTGTTGGCTATTCTCAATGTATTTACTATTTAACACAGTTCACATTTTTAACAGGAATGGGATAGATGCCAATGAGGCTTAATAGGGGAATAAGGCATAAGTGAAATTATCTCAAAGACAAACTCTGCCAACATCATTTTTGCTGAAAGACAACTCTACTTGGTTATATCCTTTAACTATTACCTTCAGATCTTGTTTTTAGCAATGACTCTTGGGGCTAGAGAACTCAGCTGAGACCATGCACTTGAGATAAATACCAAGGATTCCCCCTATACTTTATAGTGAAGGAAGATGTATGCAAACCATCATTACACTGCCTTCAGAGCTCTTTGCTTTAGCTGTGTTCTCAATCCCTCATTGGAGGGGAGTGAGAAGCTTGAAGCTGTTTGGCTATAGTCCTCTTCGTTGGCTATAGGGCTTTCCTTTCTACCTTGATTAGTGTTATGTGTGTCTCTGGATGCTATACTTCCAGGGAATGTGATCCAGAATTGATGTGCTATGAAAGTAACTAAAGGTAAATTAAATTTATTGCCCCATGCCCCTTTTGATGACTTCTATGCTTCAATTTGCCTGTGACCACAAAGCAGAAAATCCAAGAAACAATGGTGAATTTGAGATTAAGAGGCAATGTGGGAAACTTCTCAGCCACTAGAAATGGGAACTGAAAGGGTCAAAGACAAGAGGGTAGACAGAATGGTGGCTTCAGGTTCTCTTTGCTAGAAGTTTGCCTTTAAATCTATACTTCCATTCAGTAAGTGACTAGTTAGTGGTAGGACAAAGTGACTGCTTCTTACTTCAGGATATTGAAAGAAAAAGGACTAGCTATAGCAGTAACTGTCTATATCAGGATGTTCTACAAAGCCGGCATTTTATAACATGAGGAGAGTCAGGATCTGTTCCCAAGTTCCCAAGATTTTAATCTACTGATTGACCCTACAAGGTATCATGATTGAAACATCTTTTGGGAACTATGTTGCATTTCCTATATGCTTTTTTTCTGTGCACAGGAAGGAAAATAGGACGATTAAACAATTGAATGAATGCATGAAAAAACATTTATTAAATCCTAACTCTGTGCCAAGCACTGTGCTAAGTCCTAAGGATACAAATGCAAAAGGAAAGACTTCCTTTCATTTAAGGACCTTACATTCCAGAACTAAGACATCAAAACAGGAGAAGTGGTGAGAAAAAGGCACTTTGGTCCCAAGAATTATAAGAATGATGAATAGGACCATGGGAAAGTAGATTGATATACCTATACTGTGAAGATAAAGAGGAAGAACTGAAGTGAAGAAGAGAAGCATAGTTAAGTCCTGCTGGAAATAGTGGGCAAGAGATTGTCAACAATCCGTACTGTGAGCCTCAGGAGATTGGAGGTGGGGGGAAATGTTAGAGATTAAAGAATTATAACCTTTGGAGAAGTTTGTTGTTAGGCTTTACAGTAGGCAAGGGTTCTTAGGGAACCTGCAAGTTTATTGTTATGCTGTACAGTGGGCAAAAATTCTTAAGGAAACTGCAAGTGTATTGTTATGCTATACAGTGGGCAAGAGTTCTTAGAGAACCTGAAAACCTAAAGAAGACATAGGCATAGGTTTTAAGGAGTCTAGGCAATAAATCAGATGTCAATTATGCTAACTAAGTGAGTAAGGGTGGGATTAGGGAGGAGTTAAGGAGTGGTCAGTGCTGGAAGGAACATGCACTTTTAATGTCAACTGTGCAGGCCTATTGCCCATAATTCACTGGGAAATAGCCCAAGGTGGGGGGGGCTACCTGGAGGTGTGGTTTTAGGCCTGAAATGTCACTAAGTCAGCTAGCAGTTAAGGGCTGACTGAGAAGTGCCTAGTCTGCCACCCATCAGTGTCATGTTTGACAAGATGGATGTTGGGAACCAAGGCTAACGGAGCCTCACTATGTGTATAATTGGCTAAGGGGTTAACATATAGATAGTGATTTGAAGGATTCATAGGTCCAGCTGGCCACCTTACTAAGGGAAGATAACATTTGCCTAACCTAAAATGTTTATAGATGGCTTAGTGAAGGATTCATAGGTGTAGCTTGTTATTGTTCCAAGCAGAGATAAACAGTTCATGGGTTTTTGCTGGGCAGAGTGCTGGCAGGGGGAAGGGGCAGAGTTAATGTTCTGAGGCTGGGGGGAGGGGGGAAGTGTGATTTTACAGACTAGTTTTACAAATTGATTTTACAAACTGATGTTACAAACATAGATCCCAAGCACCCCATTAGCTTTAGTTTAAGAGAAGCTGGGTAATGCAGTTAAATGTGAGATGTTTTGCTGTGCATTTAAAAAAATTTTTTCTTTTAGTCAGTCTATGCAAAAGGTTTAAAACACTGTATGCACTATCCAAAATAATGAGTGTTTCCATGGGAGATTGATGCCACAAAGCCACGATCATATTACTGGGACTTAATGAAATAAAGCTACTTCAGGGAGAAATCAGGATTATGATAACTAATGTAATAAAATTAATTTTTATTGGATAAATCCACTGTATGCCTGTTAAACTAATCAGAAGGGTAGGTCACTCAGGGAGTATGATAAAAGGTAACAGGCCCCCATTTTTAGCTACTTGTTAGCCTCAGGCAGTTTTAACTTGGGCCAAAAAAATCCCTACCAAACCCTAGTTCAGGCTTAACTTAACCCAAATTTAGGAAATCTATTCTCTTGAATAAAAATAGTCACAATTAAAAGGCTGATTAATGCCTGGAGGCATCAGGACACCCTGACTTCAGTCCAGGCTAAATAGGAACATAATCAGCACTAGAGAAATTCTTGGATCAGATCTGATTGTGATTTTGAGTAAGAATCACAATAATATAGGGGATTCATAAGACTCAGTGTCCCCAAAACACAGAAATTAAAGCAATTTGCTTTTCTTGGGAGACAAATCTAAGCAGATGGGGAATGCTATTCAAACTCATTAAATTCTTACAGCTGCCTATTTTGTGAACTGATAGGAAATGAGGAGAAAGAAGCGGCAGGCTAGAAAGGGAAGCAGAAGGAAACAAACTCTCTTCCTTTTAAAATTGAACTAGTCTTGAAGTAGCTTCTAAAGTCTCATTTAGCTCTTAGGCCAAAGTGAGGGTAATAGCTGTCTTTAAGCATTTGAAGGATTGTTTTAGGGAAGTGTTATTCCATTGTTCTACTTGGACCTAGAGGGCAGAGCTAGAAGCATTGAGAAGTTACAAACTGGCAGATTCAGGCTTAAGAGAAGAAAATACTTTCTCATAATTAAAGCAATCCATCAACAGAATGTACTACTTAAGGAGTTAGCATTGCCCCTCTTGCCCCAGCATCCTACCGTGCCTCACCCACCATGAACTGGGAGGTTTTCTTGGAGAGGATGGATGGCCACTTATTGTTGCTCTTCTTTAGTCATTTTTCACTTGTATCTCACTCTTCATGACCCTTGTTGGGAGTTTCTTGGTAGAGATACTGGAGTGGTTTTACCATTTCCTTCTGCAGCTCATTTTACAGATGAAGAAAACTTATAGCTAGTAAATGTCTGAGGCCAGATTTGAACTCAGAGGAATCTTCCTTCTTCAGACCTAGCACTGTATCCACTGCACCATCTATCTGCCCTTAGGTAATACATTCCTTTACAGAAATGCTAAATGGCAAACTGAAGCCCCTTCTTCCACCAAAATTGCTATTCTTTCTGTGCTGGAACATCTTCCTACTGGTTTTCTGCCCAACTGTAATGGGCCGAGTTTAGTTTCAAGTCCAAAGTGAACATGTTGTCCATGTCTAGGTAGCTTACATAAAGAACACTACCAGAAGAGAAAAATATAAAAAAATTTAAAAATTGGACTAGATTTTAGTAAGAATCACAGAATCTGAATTAGAAAAGACCTGCGAAATCATCTAATTGAACTTATTTTTGAGGAGAAATTACACACAGATACCCACACATATATACATATGCATATATATGTACACGAAATTTGCAGGGCCCCGCAGAGTGGTTATCCAACCTCTGCCTGAAGACATCCAATGATAGAAAATTCTCTTTCCAAGGCAACCCACCTCATGTTTGCTAAGTGATCATTCTTAGGAAACTTTTCTTTAGCTTGAGTCTAAAACTGTCTTTCTACAGCTTAGGTTATTGAGCTTAGTTCTGCTTGAGAGCTGAGTAGAACTGATTCAATGGTTCTTCCACAGGACATTTTGAAATATTTGTAAATAGATATTAGACTTTCACTTTCTTCAGGTTATCTATCCTTAGGTCTTTCAACTGACATTCATACAGTATAATCTTCTGTTCCTCTGGTTACCCTCCTCTGGACATTTTATTGTTTGTCAATCTTTCCCTAAATCTATTCTTGAACTGATTGCAGCCCTTAAGATATGATCTGACCAAGGCAGAGAATAATATATCTCACATCACTGTCCTTATTCTAAGCCTGACAACTGTCACTCTATTTATTCAAGTTATGCTTCCAGTACATTAAAACTCTTTTATGGGACCTGCTGAATAAATAGCCTATGCCTCCCTCTTCTTGTACTTACAAGTTTTTAGAACTTTAGCATATACTCCCTTCCATTGTTTCTTTTCTCTTTTTAAAAGTGCATCTTATCTTCTCAATTAGATTTATGATGTGTGTGTGCGTATGTGTGTGTTTGTGTGTGCGTATGTGTGTGTTTGTGTGTGTATGTAGTAAAACTTTTGAGATATCCTATATACTACCCCCTGTAGGTTAATGATGGCAAAGCATCTTATGAAATAGTTTTTCCTCCATCTTCTTCCTGGCCAAAATGGGGGAGGAGGAAATTACATTCCCCAATATCTTTCACCATCATTCACTCTTTGGGGTCTTATTATCCATATAAATTAATATACTGAACAATATCTGTTAATGTATCTATCTGAAATTCTTGTACTTAAATGTATTCATTCTACTAATCATTCTCTGTGTCTTATAATCCCTTCATTTTTCTTCTCTTGATTTCCTCATTATTATCCAAACTCTAAAGTCCTCACTTTGGCCATTGTGCTACTACCACTTAAAACTCTCACTATTCTTGATGCTGTCTTCAAAGGTAAAACAATCTGTCTTTGCAATTTATTGAGGCTATCCATGATCTCAAAGGTAAAAGAACAACTCATTTGCTACCTACAAGATTTACCCAAGATGAAGCAGGATCCTAAGCCACCAAGGGAAAGTTCATATTCAATATCAAGTAAAGGCTTTCAGGATTTTCTCTCTGCTCCTCAAAAGATAAGAAATATATTAGGAGACAGGGTGGTAGCCAATAAAGGATTGTTCAAGTGTGGTCCCATTTTGAAGAGATTACTTCTGTTCTAGGGATTGTTGAGTGGTGTGTATCTTTATTTGATCTTATTGAGTCCTAAGTGTTCTATCTGAAAATGTGGACAGTGATGCTTAATAGTCGGTGATTTTCTTCCCTTCAATACTCTACCCCCTACCCACAATACATGCTTCTATAGTTTTGCCAAATGTTTGATGACTCTGTGAATTGATATGCAACAGGATCTGAGTCATAAGAAAAAATTGGCTAAACTTACTGGCATTTTATATTCATAACACAAGACACCCTCTGGAAAAAAAGCCCATGTTATATGTCTTTTAATTTTTCTCATGAAAAGAACAAGCTCCCATCTTGATTTGAAACAAATATGACAGTTCTAGTAAGACAACACATGGGTTTCAATGATTTTCTACCTGTATTTTAAAATCTGATGAGTGCAGGAGTTCTTTTTTGTACTTTCTTTCCATTTTACTCTATCCCCATTTTATTTAAGTCTCCTATTCTGACTCTTTCCCTTTCAAGCATATTAAAATGACTTATCTATAATGTAATCTTAAAGACTTAAGGTTTTAGAAGATCTATCTCTCTTTTTATCACATTTGATAGTAATCCTGAAGGAACCTTTAAAATTTAAAATATAATTCTCTTCCTTTTGGGTAAAAGGGTCCTATGACCATTATAATCATTAACATACTGTAACTCAGACTTTGTTTGAGTCCCTGATATAATTTTTGTTCAATACTGGTCATAAAGTGAATTCTTGTTTTTCTTATCTCCTTAGTCTGTGCATTTCTGAAGTCTTTCAGATGACCAAAGTTTGGGCCAGGCTAACTAAGAGCTAGTTTTTTTTCAAGGAAGACATAGTCATGTTACTATGTCATGAGAAATAGAAAGCTGTGAAAAAGTAGCTTTCTTTGAGAAGCACATTCTACTTTATACTTGCAGAATTGTCCTCTGTCTTTTTGAAATGGCATTTCTTTAAAGTCTCTTTGAGGTGATCTTAAATTTCACACTCTATACCACAAATTAATGGTCTGAGGATAGTAAAGGCCAGTAAATAATGTCTAATTGGTACAAAAAAGTGGAAAAACCTTCCTGATCAAAATTACAAGTGACAGGTTCTTTCATGCTCCCAGAGCTTAGTTTTCAACCTGTGGCAGTGCCACATCTTATCATACAATCTCCTTATGCTTGGAAAGATTGGAAGGGACAAGAAATAGCATTTGGATAGCACTAGAAAATATCAATCTTATTAAAATCTTTAGTAACATGGATTTTCCAAACTTATTTTAGATATGCAATAACAGTACTTGTTCTATTAACTAGGGATAACCATGGAATTCATAGATGATAATGGGGGTAAAGCAAGCTTACTAATCCCTTGACATAGGTGCAGGGCAAGAGGAAGAAGGACCAATATTAAAACATCTTCCCTATAGAAAACTTTGGCCTGATTTTTATATTAAATTCACATTAAAGGAATGGAGATTATGTATTAAAGTTATTATTAATGTCTCCATAGTGTATTACTAATTCAGTTTCTGAAAAATTAATTTTTGAAGTATAAACAATAGTAGTGGCTGAAATCAATCTTTTAAAAATATATTCAGTGGTGATTTGAACATAGTAGATACTAAATTTCTATTATATGAATACATAAATATATGCAATGGAGTAAATATTAAAACTAACCTAGACATTTCTGAAAAAATGATCCAAAGTCTAAAAATAAATATCTAAGGAATATAATGGAAAATGATACAGGACTAGAAATTGAGATGGTTTGGTGCTAGTACAACTTGGACAAATCATTTGATCTCTCTTTCTCAGACTGATAATTTACAAAATGAGAAGTAGATGTTCTCAGGTTCCTTCCAGTTCTAAAGTTTTATGAATCAATGAGGGTCTTTTTCCAAAGACCTAAGTAACCCTTTAACCTTGGGAGAGGAAGAAAATTATTAAAATAAGAATAGAAGGAAAACACAGAGTATCTCCAAAATCTTAGTGTAATTTTAAGCTTTACTAAGTATAAAACCTTACTAAGACTTTTGAAATGCTATGTAATTCTATGGGAATATACACAAAGACATACAGACAAAGATACACAGATCTCTCTCTCTCTCGATATATATATATACATATATATGTATATATGTATACATATATATATATATATGTATACATATATATATATATAGACACACACATATGTCTGTCTATCTATCTATCAATAGAGATCATAGTCCTATGAAAAATGCCACATTAATTTCTCTTGAACTTCTTAAAAAACAAATATGGATGCATACTACATTGTTGATTCTGGCAGCCCTAATATATGGATGATGCAAGTGGTTTCTTCCAACTTTGATCATCTAGGTCTTGATCAGAGTGGGCAATGAATCCCCTGAAATGCTCACATGTATTTGATTTTACACTAGTCAGAGTTACAATTATATAAAATATGGTATAGTCTATTCTCATTATTCATGATAGTTATGTTCTATAAAGTTGCCTCAAACACTGAATTATTGAGAACTGAACCATTGCTCCTAGGGGAAATGTAGCATTAAGTTTCTGTGAGCCTCTGGTCACAACATTTACTTTAGTATTTTCCAGAGCAGTGTCCAGATTTGTGAATTGCCTTTTCCTTTTTCTGTAATCAACCATATTGTTGATTCATTAGCATTGAGCTCAAAGCCAACAGCACTATAACTCATGCCTGAACAAAGCTTATCTAGCACATATGTTTTCTTTGTAAAACACATCAGAACCCTGGACATTTCTTTGGGGGCCATTTAAGTAGCAAAATCATCAGCAAAAAGCACAAAAACATGAGAAATGTGATATTAAATAGACCATGAAAAGGACACTTGTTTACAGTATGAGAGCTAAAATGAGAAGGCAGAGATGTCTATGCATTATTCGACTTTAGCTGAGAATGTTTATATCTGGTGACTCAAATTTCTCACAGTTCTGTGCATGTCCATGAATGACTGAGAAAGTACAGCAATATTGATTTTAGAGTTACAAATAAATTTAGTGAGTAGGCAAACTCACAAATATAGAATATATGAAGAATTAAGATCTACTGTAATTGGTTTCAGTCCAATGGAGATATGCAGTACAAATTTGAATAATACAAACACTTCAGGGGATTAATTATTTACACTACTCTGGACCTAGCTATAAAAGCAAATCATAGAAAGCTTAGGAGATATATTGAGTTTTTTTTTATTAGCTTTCCCAGTGTCATAAAATCATGCATGATTCAACTGAATGCTCTCTAAGGTTTTGCTGACCTCCCAGAAGAAAATACTTCTGCCCTAATGAACATTTGTGCATTTGGTCTTATAGGCTTTAGTGAGACAAATCTCTGTGCAGCCACAGTCAAAATTGATGAGATTTTTTTTCTGCCAAAATATGCGTTATCTGGCCCTTTAAAAATATCATAATGTATCTTTTTTATAAATCAGAAACATCATGTGAAAAAACCTACCTTGATAGTGAACTTGTCTTTGTTTCCAGGAAAACAATAGTATCATGAAGGAGAAATACTCACCCTCATATTTGAGTTGTCAGATGAAGAAAAGTAAAAATGTTTACTTGTGTGTTTATTGAGTCTTGACAATTTCTTCCTCTAAATATTTATTTTGGTTGGCTGTAATTTGCTTTTGTAGATCTCTAATGCATAGAATTGTGGCAGGCAGATAGAGAGCATAAGCCCAGAGTGGGCCCAGTAGATAGAGTGCCAATCTTGAAGTCAAAAAGACTCATATTCCTCAGTTCAAATCTGACCTTAGATACTATCCCTGTAACCCTGGGCTAGTCACTTAACCTTGCTCTTATCTCAGTTCCTCTTCTGTAAAATGAGTTGGGGAAGGAAATGGCAAATCACTCAAGCATCTTTGCCAAGAAAATCCCAGTGGGGTCATGAAGAGTCAGACATGACTGAAATGACTGAACAACAATGCATAGAATCAACTTGCTTCTCTTTTGTCTTAAGTTTTTTTTTTCTTTATTTTAGTGGGAAAGAGTTAAGGTCTAGATCTGTGATTTCTTCTATGGGCAGACATTCTGGTATGAAAACTCCCTCCAGTGATGTATACCACCAATTCCTCTATAGTTTATCATGTTAAAAAGTAGCTTTGGTTGAACAGCTAGTATGCAGTAGGAGGAGTAGAAAATAGGAATTCCTGAGTTTTCTATTCATTATACCAAGCTGCTTCTTCATTTTACTACTTCATTTCACTACTTTACATTTTACTACTTCATTTACTATGAATGTGCTGCCTATAGATATAACAAAAGTTTTTTAATGGTGTGATCAATTGTAACAGAAGGCAAGAAAATCTCAATAAAGCAGATGAAGCAATCAATTACAAACAACAACTAAAACATGAGAATAAAGCTTTGGAAGTAGTTTGCCAAATATATATTATTCATGATGAATACTCTTTTAGGGAAAGGTTGATTTAGTTTAAGCAGAATGAAATTTTGAGTTTGGAAATTAATAGCTTCTTTGATGGGAGCATTAATAATTTCATTCCTTCTAACAGTGTAGCTTATTCATCTTCCAAAGTAACAGGATTTTGGAGCAGTGCCTTTGAAGTTGAAAGGTCTCCCAAAGCAGCAGTGGCCATGGCTCTGATTGCCAGAAAAGAAAAACAGAGTTTGGAATCCAGGTTGATCTATTGAAGAAAGAACAATGCATATGTTTGGTCTAGTTGTCATTTCCCAGTCCTACACTATTGCATGATAAACATGTTCAGTTATTTGTATAAATCAGTATAATTGTCAAGAATACCACAAACCAACTTTAACAATTCTTGGATAATATTCTAAAGAACTATCCAGGTTAAAGTCAGTGCTGAGAATCTCCATCCAGATGTTTTATATGCACCTTAAGCTTAACCTGTCCCAAACCAAGTTCATCATTTTTCTTTTTTTAAACATTATTTTAAAAAAATGATTTGTATTGATGCCTTTTTGGCATAACTATGAGCATGTCATTCTCCTATTCAAAAACATTCAGTGATTCTCTGTTACTTTTTGAATAGATTTCAAACACCTCTGCCTGCAATTTGAGGAATTCCACAATCTGCAAAACTGCTAATTTTTTCAAATAACTCTCATATAATTTACCTTAAGGTTCTCTGTCCTCTAGGAAAACTGAACTTGGTTCAAGGTGCTTGGTTGTTTCCCAAACAAGTCACAGACTTTCCCAACCTTGTGCTTTTGCAAATGCTTTCCCCCATGTCAATGATACCTTCTTCTTCATTAAAATAAAAAAAATACTTCATTTGCACAGTGTTTAAAGAACAACTCAATTGGCATTTGTTCCATGAAGCCTTAACTGATTCACCTATTCAATAATGAGCTATTATAATGGGAACTCACAAAATACTTTTGTTTTATCCATTCACCATGGATTATTTTGTAGAATAGTTACTTCTGTATGAATCATGTCTCTCAACCAGACTCTGAGATCCAAGAGGATAGGGATTATGTTTTATTTATATTTTCTGTATGGCTTTGAGCACAGTACTCTTCACACAGAAGATGTTTAGTAAATGCTGAAATAATTGAATTGGTCAAAAATCAAGTGCTTAATAAATTTATTGCACAATTTAAAAACAGACAAGAAGATACCAGAATGAAGACATTTAGATATTCAAATGAATGTTATCCTTTATAACTTCACTTCCTTGGGAGGTAATATGCTTTCAGTCCCCTTGTTTGAAACAAATTTGATATTCATTTAGAAAAGTCTTGAGAGGCCACCACCCCTTTTAAAAATAACCTGAATAATAATAACTTATTCTTTGAGTATGGATTTGATTTCTGGAAATAGACATGTGTCATTTGTTTAGCATGTAAGAAGAAAAATGTTTCTGTATCAAAAATGAAGTGTAAATATAAAATTGAGCCTGACTTTTGTCAATAATACACATAAAAATGTAATTCTCCCTCTCCCCCCCAACCTACTGTTCATTTACCCTAAGATTATCAGGCATTGCAGGTTAAGAAGGCCTTTTGGAAGTGGGAAGCTAAAGGTTTGGGGAAGTAAAGGGAAGTTCAGTTATATGTTCCAGGATGCACAAATAAAATCTAGCAGCTAACTTAACTCCTGTAGTCCAAATAGTAGGGAGGGTTACCAAGAAAATCCATTTGCCAGAGCTGTAACTAGAGATTCTTGTTTCTAGATCAAAATCAGTTGAGTGAGTGGGGAAATGAAGTAAAACCTAGGACAGTCTGACCACAAGTGAAATTTCAATGGAACATCAGTTGGCCCACATAACAGAAAGTCTATTTCTCCAATGGGGTTATGATGAGGATCAGGGAAGACAACTCCTGGGAGAATAGCACCATGGTGACAGGATGTTGATACGGGTCACCAAGGGAGAGGCCAGAGGAGGATTATGTGTTGATGTATTGGGAAGATGGTGGTTGCCCTGCGAAGAAAATCTCTCCTTGTGCTGTCCTAGTTTTGGCTCTGATAACCGTATTCATTTAAGTATCTCAAACTCTGACAAAGTGTTTCACTGAATGAGTTAGCTAATTATTTTGGCATTCTCCTCAATATGGGCTTCACTCAAATACGAAGAACTTTTTTGGGAGGAAAAGAACAACTAGCACTGTGAGACATGTTTCAGGTTAGGAAGAGTACTTTGGAATCATAACCCTAGAGCTCAAGGGCATGGGAGAAGAGGGTAAGAGTCAGGTAATATGGAGCAGGATGAATAGGAATGGAACCAAATTCTTGTCACTAACAATGCTTATAGTCAAAATAGCAGAGTGATCAAGAAGAACACAGGAAAAGCTTCGTCAGAGCAGTCACCATGAATTTTTGTGTCTGAAACAAATTCAGATGAGATCAAGAATACAGTAAGAGGGTAAGATGCTGTGCAAGTGGATGGCAAATATGGTTGTGCTAGAAGAGGAGGTAAGCATAATAAAAGATATAGATTCTATCTCTCAAGAGTTTGACATACTTTTTGGAAAATAAGACTTACACATGTGAAACAATAGACAGTATAAAGAGTATATAATGTACTGTGAAATTGTTTGCCTCAGACTTTCTCAGAGGAGAAAGTCAAGGGTCCGAATAGCTGACATTTTATTACTAAGTTGCAATTAGTCACTACATTTTTCCATTATTTGCTTTTAAGGGCTTATTATGCCCTAATTGCTTATCTGGAGAGCCTAATTTTATGCTTCATTGATCATTTACTGAACTCATGGCAAGAGAAACACTAGCATTGCCCAAGGTGAAAATCAGAGACAGATGTAGTAGGGAAAGGCAGCATGGTGTGGTAGATAGGTTAGCCTTGGAATCAGGAAGACCTGCATTCAAGTGCTGACTCTTATGGTCTGTATGATCTTGGATATTGCTGTGGTTGAGATGAGTGATGCTTTCCACCAGCCTTCCTTGTTTTACCATCTTGGGGTGAGGGAGAGCTTCAGCATGGCCAACAATATCATCCTCTACTGTGATACCAATTCAGATTCTCTTCAGTCATTGAAGGAAATAATTTGTCAGAAGAATACTCTTCATTGGAAATTCAATTGGAAAAGAAAAGAGATTACAAGGAGACCTTGGAGTTGGAGAAACATTTTTTTGCATTTTTGTTCTACCAATGCAAATGCCTTTTTGGTGTTTTTTTTTTTTTAAATATTTTTAATAAATAGTTATATCAATACAAAAAAGGAGAGAAATTCAGAGAAGAAAAAGAGACTTTCTAGAATCAATAAGTGGGTGTCTGCTTGATGTAAGGAAAATCTCCCTAAAAATAAGAATTATCTGAGTGTGGAAATTGCTGCCTCTAGAGGAGTATAAGTCCTCAGAAAGACTGGGTAGGTACATATACTGTTAGGTATTCTATAGAGGGGATTTCTATTTCTGTAGAAACAAGACTAGATGACCTCTGACATACCACACTGTGATTTTCTCATTGCTTCTGCTTTTTATTTTGTACAACACAGTGAAATGAATCTGCTTATCTTAGTGCTTATATTTAATTGAATATTAATCAGTCAAGACAAAAAAATTAATCTTGATTTATTAAAAACAGGCTATTCTTCACCATTTGCTCTTTCAAAATTAGCTGTAGATTTAAGGGAAAATTAATTTTAAGGATAATTCAGTTTTCTGATATACTTTACACAATGAAGTCCAGTAATAATATTGACATGTATCTCCCTGGCCTTGTATGAACTTGGATTTTACTTCATGTATCTGATAATGAGTCCTATTGAATATGCTTCAAAAAGATATCCAGATAGTCCAATTGAATGGCATTTCTTTCCAAATTCTTCAAAGGGTAACTATAACCATTTCTTTGTCATAAAAGAAAATTAATTCAAGTTATTTTTGATTATAGTACAATAACTAAGATATCAACTAGGGATCTTAAACCAGTGCTCCTCAATTTAAGCTATATGGAAATGTAGGTAAATGTCTGAATTCTCTGTTATTACCTCCTCTGCATGCTCAGTAATGTCTCCCAGAAGCTCAGGAGGCAGGATCTGGGGATAGGCAGCCAGTTTGGGAGGGGCAGGATGTAGGGAATGATAATGACCATGGATTTTTATAATTCCAGCTAGAAGGGACCTCAGAGACTCTGTAGCCCAACATGGAGTATATAAAAAAGACCTTCTCTTTAACATACATTATTATCCCATTCTTTGGTCCATTGTGAACAGACACAGTCTGTTTGAGAGCACAGTCTTGCTGAGTTTTCTCAAGTTGTTCTTTCTTTATTCCTCCTCTCTTCCATTCTCTTTTCCTTCCTTTTCTTTCTTCTTTATTCCATTTCCTTCTCTCTTCCCCAGTCTCTTCCTCTTCTTTCTCTTCAAAACAAAGAGAGAATCAACAAGAGATAAAGAAGCCTCCCATATTGTCCTCTTTGTTTTCCCTTAGTGGGGAAAGAATTGCCTGCTGGTGTTAGATGGTGCATCTCTGTAGCTAAAGAACTGAGATACCCTTTACTTTCATTTTATCAGAAAACCAGAATGATGCTACTCTTTAACATTTTTATAGGAGTAACATGGGACTCAAGAATTGAGATCAATTTCTAGCCCTGTATTCAGCCAGTACATTGACCTTGTGAACATCGCTACTCTTCCCAGTTTCCTCATTGGACAAAGGAGGGCATTGGACTCGATCTTTAGGGTCCTGTCTAGCTCCAACATTCAATATTTCTTCATTTCTGAAGGCTAGTAATATAATCAGTGAGACATGAGTTGGAATTAGGACAACCAGTGGCTTTTGTGGTGAGGCAAGGAAGGGATAGCGGAGGGTATCTTCTCTTACTCCTGGTGGTTCTGCATTGCAAATCCTGCTCCAGGCCCAACTTCCAGAGGTGTTACCTACTGGAAGCTGGGTTTCATTGAGAGTGGGTAGTCCCAGACATAAGCGTAAGAGGGATGAGAACGGAAAATGAAGAAGGGAGGGAAAAAATCAAGTAGCAGCAGAACTGAGAGAAGGTATTTTGCTGTGTCCATGATGTTGAAATGGTTTTCCATAATATTTTGGTTTAAAAAGAAAGTTACTTCACTGTTATCTCTGTTTCATTTAATCATTAAGCACAGGTTTCAGCCTCTTTAAAAAAAAACCGGTGTTGTATGAAAACAAAGGCAATATTTATTCAGTGAATGACAAATTTGAAGTCAGATGACTTGGGTTTGAATTCCAGTTCTATTATTTTGGGAAAGTCATTTTATTTCACTGTTGAAGAAATTTAATCCCATAGTTCTAACTATGTTCCAGGCTTTGTGCTAAGCACCTCACTAACATTATCTTATTTGATTCTCACAACAATCCTGTGATATAGGTGCTGTTATTATTACCATTCTATACTTGAGGAACCTGAGGTAGAAAGAGGCTAAATAACTTTGCATGCTGTCACACAGTTAAGTGCCTGAGGTCAAACTTCAATTTATGTATTCTTTTTTTTTTTCCTTTTTGGAGGGCAATTGGGGTTAAGTAACTTGCCCAAGGTTACACAGCTAGTTGTTTTATTTGAGTGTGTTAAGTGTCTGAGGCTAGAACCAAACTCTGGTCCTCCTGACTCCGGGGCCGGCACTTTCCTCAATGTGCCACCTAGTTGCCCCAATTTATGTATTCTTGACTTCGGGCTCAGTGTTCTATCTACTCTGGCTCCTAGTTGTTCCTGGAGTTATAAAAATAATGACATGGTATATTCTGCCATTGGAATTATAATATGCTAAGGAGGGAATATGAAACATAACATGCATTTACTATAGCTATGTAATAGTTATAGTGCATAAGGGATTATGGCAAAAGCCAAGAATTTATGTTTTATACAAGGGTCAGGGAAGGAAAGATGATATGAAATAGTGTGGGCAGGTGGGAAGGAATGGAAATCATGAAAAAAAGCATCATGGAGAAAGTTCTTCATGCTATTTTATTCCTGATTCTTTTAATAAAGAGTATAATGATGTGTATAAGGTGATATGGATTTTTTTTTAAAGATATAAGTTCCCAGGATCATGGCCCATAAACAGTTCCACTGTACTTGTGCATTACTATGTAACCATAAATAATATCAACATTTGAGCTTAACTTGTAAACAACACATTGTGCCTGCTCTATGCTGACACATCATGATATAACCAAAGCTAATGAAACCTTATGAGCTTATGGTTGGCATGTTGCCTTATTTGTCTGTTTCTCTATAAATCAAACAAACACTGGTCAGTAAGTGCAGATGTTCCAGGGGCTGATAATGTGAAGATGGATGCCCCCTCACCTTCACCTCTGTCTTGACGGCTGCCACAAGCAGAGTAATTAGGCAGAAGATTCCTCACCTCATCTTTGACCTGCTGCCCTCAAGAATAAATTGGTATGAATTCCTTATCTATTGCTCCATAGTTGTCCTTTGGTCTGACTGAATCTAATGTGAACCTCTCAGGAGTGGAGTTCCTGTGTTACAAATTATTAAAAATTTTAAATAAGATGCATATTTTAACATAAAGAAATGAAATAATATCTACTAACCCTCAATTATACACACTTGGAGGGGTTTAACCCTTTGCCTGTGATTGTAGCTACAAAAATATAATTTCTAAATCCATAAAGAGTCTAGATTTATAAAATTGTGCTTAACTGAGCAGTGACACTGGATTTTTTAAAGGCTATGTTACTGGAAAACAAGTGTAATGGGAATGTAAATTTAAAGATCTTCCCTGCCCCTAGGCTAAAGTGCACCTGGAGCCTGGGGTGGGAGGCTTGTTTTTCAGTAGATACTTCTTGATTGGCCAGTGGGTCAATAAGGTTGTTACATTCTCTGAGCCAGGAGAAGGCTATATAAACCCTGATTTGAGGCTTTGTTTTGGGGCTCACTTTGAGAAGTGTTCTGTGATTTGATATGGATTCTGGGAAGCCGTTGTCCAGAGCCCCCCAGCTTTGAAAAACCCAGATGTTGAAACCCAGATGTTGATTTGGTATGGATGTAATGGTTAGACAGGTAGGAAATCTGTCTACTTGATCTGTTTCTGTCTCGATAATTCTGCCTGTATACTTTGAAGTTCAGGGTGCTGACCTTTTTCCCCTGAACAAGGTAAACGATATATGTCTGACTGATTAAAGTAAGCTTGTTAACCCATTTTGAGTTGCTTTCCTTTATCGAAGCAGATCCAAGAACTTGTATTGGCAGCAAACCCTGAGGACACTTGGGGTGCTTGCCGCCACAACAAGCTCTAGAAAGATTCTACCAAGCTAAGATTTCAAGTTGGATCCCGAGGGCAGAATCCATTCACCAGTCTAAGTATGGAGGAGCTCATCATCAATATGTTAGATACCTAGTGAGGAATTCTTTGGCTATGGCATCCTATGAAACAAAGGGAAATGTACCATGATCCTTAGTCCTGTGAAACCCCCTTTTGTTTTCATAGTGATGATGATAATAACAGAAAAGACACATAGTTTGAGACCTTCTGTAAGTATTAATTTAACTCTTCTTTCTTTAAATGTGAGATATTTTTTCTAATAACCAGAAAGTTGGATACTCCTGGAGAAAACAAGCCACATTGACATTTACATTCTCTCTAAAACTCAAACTATAAAATAGGAAAACATTGGAGGTAAATAGGAAGCTGGCTTACCGGCTCTCCTTGGAGTGGCAAAGTGTTTCATCATACTTTCTAGGACAAGAAGCAGCATCATTTGGTAGGACACATGATACGTTTATCATGTGTTCAAAAAGAGGATAAGAAAAAAAAAGTCTAGCCTAAAGATACTTGTTTTTAGTTTATTTACTATAGTTTATTAACTAAAATCTTTTGCACAGAATGAAAAGAAGTTCTAAGAAGAACTCAGCAAGGTCTTTCAAACCAAGTCAGTTAACTTGGTGGCTTCATATTCAAGATGAACAAAGGGGAGAATGCTGAAAATTATGATAAGAATTATGGAGTGAAAGAGGCAAAACACATCGGTATCTCTAAGAATATTGCATCTATATACCATGAATGTATTCTTGAAGCATCACAAGGTGCTGAACATGACAAATACTGATCATCACATAACATGAAATTGACTTTTAAGTAACATAAAATGAATAGCCATGGATGTGGAAACCAATTTTTGCATTAGGTACCTGCATGTAATCAGAATGTTAGCTGGTTGGAGCAAATGTTAAAATAAGAACCGAATTATTTAAAATTATAAAAATGAGAACATACTTTGTGAATGCCTTTGGGCTTGATGGCTCAGTACATAATATCCTCTACACAGAAATCAAAATAGTACTGGAGAATAGTAGGTCAGGAAGAGCCCAGCCCCTAAACTAGGCCAAGTGTTCATTGATGACATCCATTCGGAAAGGCATAAAATTTTGAACATTGAGACATTGGTTTTAAAGTACTTCAACTGGTTCCACTCCTTGGTCTCTAGGCTTTTCTACTTCCTTTCCTGCAGTCTTTTTACCCTTGAAGCAACCTTCACTCCGGGATTCAGGAGTCCAGGGTCCAGGCCACTATTTTATAAGATGCTTAGGCTATGCTCACTTCTCTCCCAGATCTACTTTTTACTTTTCAAAATTCCACCCTTCCCCAGGAGCTTTTCCCTTTCCTCCACTCCAGCTTTCCAACTCCCTTTTATGTGTTGGCATCTTCCATTTGAATGCAAGTTCTTTTGGGGTATTGGACAGGGGTGGGGAACCTGTACCCTTGAGGCCACATGTGATTCTCTAGGTCCTCCAGTCCAGTCCTTTGAATGCAAACTTCACAGAATAAATTTCCTTAAAAAGGATTTGTTCAGCAAAACTTGGACTCAGTCAAATCCTGTATGCAAGGACCTAGAATGCCACATGTGACCTTAAGGTCATGAATTCCCCACTCCTGGCTATAGGTCATTTCTTTTGTTTGTATTTATATCCCCATTTTTTGGAATAGTGTCTTGTGAATATTGGTAAATGCTCCATCCATCCATCCCTCCATCTATCCCTCCATTCATCTATCTATCTATCTATCTATCTATCTATCTATCTATCTATCTATC